>NC_081409.1:747524786-747831786 GCF_030272615.1 Cryptomeria japonica
AAGTGATTTTGAGGCTGAAGGATTGAATTTCGATCCCCATGGTGGGCGCCAAACATGTGTGTGTGAAAAGTGGATCGTATATGTAAGTTATATCCGAATACACAACACTTCAATTAAGTCATTAGATGCATGGTTAGTAAATCAATAATCAATAATGAACAATAAACCATTACAAAGCGACCTATTGCCTTCTAGTAGATGTGATTTTAGTCTTGCTCTCAGATTTTGCATGCAATACCAGTGACTAGACAACACCTAAACAAAGGATTTAATCTATATGAGCATAAGATTGAGCGAAATGAATGCAAGATTTAAGCTAGATGAATGCAAGATATGCAAGATTAATCTAACATGATTTCAGCTAAATGATCTAATAAATATGCAATATTCTCAATGCACAAATCTCAACGAACCTAGAGCAAAAATAGCATAATAACAATATATTCTCCAGGATCCTTGATTAAGAGATGAGAGCCTGAATTTATAGAAAATTTAGAAAGAAACCAATGGCTAAGATCAAATGATGATGAGCGATCAAGATTTTCCAAGAAGAAGCACAATCCAGGTGAATTGATGTGATTGGCTTCTTTTCTTATTTTTAAAGGAAATAGAACTAAAATTAAGATAAAATCAGAAAAAATTGATTTATTCTCTATTTCATTCAGTTTTGATATTTAATTGTTTTAATTGTTTTTCTGAGATATTTTATCAATTTTTAATTTGATTTTCAAGATTATCTCCATTTGATTTTTTTTCTCAATTTTTAATTCTTTTTTCCCAATTAATTCCTTTTTTCATGATTTAATGGCAAATTGATTTATTTAATTAAATATACTAGGATATTTAATAAAATAAATAGGATAATTGTTTTAAATGATTTACTTGAAATGATCAATTAATTAAATATTTATTTAATTAATATTGGTTGATTAATTTATTTGCCATGTGTCATTGATGATTTAAAAAATTAATTGTGTGCTCAAGATTAATTTTAATTGCCTTTGGTTAGGACCTTGGTGATGTTGTCAAGACTAGGGGGCCTATGGTTTTAAATGACCATTTTTAGGGTATTATAGTCTCGACTTTTGAAACCTCCCACAATGTGGAACTATATGAAGAATTAGGCCTACAGTAATGACCAATTAGCTATACTGATATACCTTGTTGTCAATTTGGTATTCAGTGAAATGAATCCCATGTTGAACAAATTTAACTTGTTTGAAATATGTCCCTTGCACTACAGCTAAGTCTACATGTACATGTATATAAGAAATAAGAAATTAAAAATTTGCACGTAAGCGATCTGTGTACATATAAAAATGAAAACATGTGCAAATGTGTGCATGTTTAAAATAAATTTATTTAAAATAATTTAAATGTAGATTGAATCAGTTCAAACCTGTGGGAAAGCACATTCCATCGCTCATTTCATATTTTGTTAACTTCTTTCTCTCTTCTGTGCAACACAATAAATAATAACTAACACCTTATATATTTCCATCTTCTACTATGACTGCAAAAATATCTCCTCCAATTTGAAACAAGTTAAATAAATTTAAAACATCACGTACTCAATTTAAAACTTATATATAATTTATTTACATGTACACAACATTTTTTAAGGAAATAAATATATATATAATTTAAATATATGTGTACGTCATATACCTTTTTTAATCAATCCTGAAATATGATCATAATCACCAGAAATGAAAGGAATGTCTTCAAAGATTTCATCCTCATTTGAATCCTCGTATGTGTCAAAAACATCTAATGGCACCAATTTCCATTCACTAACATATCAAAGCTCTTGGTTCTTGCAATCAACATAGTTTTCCAAAATGCAATCAAAACAAAAATATGAATAATTCTTAGTGTACAATGTCCATGGGCGATTATATGTACTCATGACACAATGCAAAGATCTTTTCCTCTCCATTCTCTTGCATCCATGCATTGATCTTCTATCCACATCTACAAAATGTACATGTGTACATGAACATACATGTAGATCAAGTTGTTAAATTAAGACATTTGAACTAGGAACATTTTAAAAAATTTTAAAAACATTTAAATAAAACACTAAAAGAGAACACGTACCGGTTATCTCCCAAAACACTCTATATGGAATGGGTCTGTATATTCTCGATGATGATTCACCAGGACAATTAGGTTGTTCAAAGTGTTTCTCACACCATTCAACAACATCATGTGCATCATCTATATGATCTCACGTATAATTTATTTGATGCTTTCTTAGAGCATGTTTGATACAAGCTCTTGCACCATCATGTTAACCCTTTCCATGACCACTCTAAAAAAACTCCAAACATATGGTATTTTGACATTTCGATGATATCTACATTGTGCATAAAATAGCCTCAAAGATTTGAATTGTGTCGCACATCCATCAGACCAAACAAAATGTTTAACTATTGTTATGCCTCTCTCTTTCAAATATTCAAAAAAATTCTTAAAGCAATCTTGTACAAAAAGTGTGTCATGCTCCTCATCATCACTAATATAGAAGTGGTACTCTTTCTTAATGACACACTTTCCAAATGTACTATCAACACCATCCAAATCCATCTGTGCATGTCGATAACACACATGCACCATAATAGTGATTTTCTTTGAAAAGTATTACTCTAATTGAATCTCTTTTTCATGTGCAAAAGAGTAGTTTTCTGCGAAGTCCACTACGGATAGAATAATTCCAAGTGGGAAAAAGTCTCTTGATCTTTTAAATTGTTCTTCTTGCCATTTGGGAAAAAAACCATGTCATATGTATGGTTTATCAACTTACGAAAAATTTCCATAAATGTTCCAATAGGTATTTCCTCTTCTACATAATCTAACCTTGTAGATTCCTATCCAAATTTTGTTTCAATTTTTTTGTACTTGTAATTCTTGCAATTTACCATCTTCCTCATGTCAATATCTTCATCTCTCAAAGACAATTTAGCAAGCTCCCTGCATGTTCCACAAATTATTTTTATGCAATTTATTTGATCGGTTGCATTATCATCTGATTTATCACATAAGATGGATGTTATGAATTGACTTGTTCATTTAGGAGGATCTTTTTCATAACCATCACTATCTTCTCTAATCTTTCGAAACACCTGATAGTACAAATCAAATTTGATGTGATAACGACAACAACAAGTTTCGAAGACTTTGTTTACCTTCACATAATATGGCCTTAACCATTCAAACATGGTTTGTCCAATATTTATATGAGGGTTTGTATTAGTAATAAACACATACAATTCATGGTTTGTTGTGTCTAACCAATATTTTACATGGAGATCATAATGATCAGGGCCAATCCTTTGCTTGATAAAATCTCTACTGTTTGATGAAGGACGAGTATTATCATTCCAAAAACTTGTCATGAAGTTCCTAACAACATCTTCAATTCTATTAGAATGAGGAGCTCTACACATAATTGCCCAATTCCCTTCTGAGGTAGTATCATCCAAACTCTTTCTCCTTTTAACATATTTTGATATTGTCCTTCTACTAAAACCAAACTCAGATGACAGTGAAGAGATTTATCTTTTTTGAGGCAATCTTTCATTTACTAAAGATGTCAACATCACTCTTCTTGAAATGGTCTTATCTACTGTTCGAGATTTTTTACCAATGTTCACCAAACCTTTCTTAACATTATCAACAATAGATTTTTGTAGTTGAGAAATTTTCCTCCTTTGACTTGTTGTATCTATACCCAATAATTTTAGTGGATCTATTAAGTCTTTACGAGTAAGTACAATTGATAACAATTGAGCTTTCTCTAGTGTAGTATCAAGGTTGTAGAAATGAGACATTATTTCTTTCGCATTTTTATTCATTGACCTCCTTTTAGTATGTCTAGGTTCTTCACTGAGACGTTTCAACTCATCCACATTCATTTCAAGTAAATGATCTAAATTTTTATAAGAAATATTTCTCTTCACCTGTTTAGCTAGATCCACAATATGCTCATCCATACCGGTGGTAGGAGGTAAGGAGTCTGACCCCTCTCCTTCAACCCCCATTGGTTCAACCTAGGAAAGCTCCTACCTATGTTCATCAACTATATTGTGTTCTTCAATAGGTTCATTTGCCTCAACTCCCGCTTCAAAACTCCCTTCTTCTCGAGCCCGTTTTGCATATAATTTAAGATGACGAAGAATATTTTTAATGCAATGAAATTCCAAGCTTAATTTGAAACCAAATTTTCAAGACATTTAGTAAGACCTAAAAATTATGTCATAACAGATGGGCTATTATGTCATATTTAAGACCTATTATTGCATAATAGACCTCCTA
Source organism: Cryptomeria japonica (assembly GCF_030272615.1). Lineage (NCBI taxonomy): Eukaryota > Viridiplantae > Streptophyta > Pinopsida > Cupressales > Cupressaceae > Cryptomeria > Cryptomeria japonica. Next base: position 747,529,104 of record NC_081409.1, read on the forward strand.
ATATCACATGTAATAGTTCCTAATATGATTTGCATAATATATGTCTAAAGGGGACTCTTGAGTATAATGTGAAATTTTGTTGCATACGTCAAGTCATATAAATAGAACCTATTATGACATAATAGGTTCTAAATTTATGTCACATTTAAGACCTATAATCACATAACAAGTCCTAATATCACATAATAGGCCTTATTATTACTTAATATGACCACGTATGCAAAAGCATTTCACATTAATATACTTGACTCCCCTTAAGATAGATATATTATGTGATATTAAAGGACCTATCACATGAAATTAAGTAGGTCTTAAATATGATATAAGTTAGAACCTAAATTATGACATAATAGGTCTTATTAATTTTATGACTTAATACATGACCACATATGCAAAAACATTTCACATTATACTTGACTCCCCTTAAGACCTGTATTATGCAAATATTAGGACCTATTTATGTATGTGACATTGGGACCTAAATTATGTGATAAGAGGTCATTAATTTATCACATGTACATAATAGGCCATAATATATCATAAATATAGGTCTTAAGGCCCGGACTCAAGTATATAATGTGAAATGTTTTTGCATACATGATCATGTTATTAAATCAAAATAAGACCTATTATGTCACAATGGGTTCTATATGTCATATTTAAGATAGGTATTATCACAGATAATAGGTCTTAATATCACATAATAGGTCCTAGTATCACATAATATAGGTTTTAAGGTGACTCAAGTATAATGTGAAATATTTTTGCATACACTTGAAAATAAAGAAGACATAATTTTTGTTTGTTTGAAAGTGTTTGATTGTTTTAATCATGAAAGCACAAATCCTAGGGTTGGACGAGACAGTAGTTGTTGAATCTCACTTGGGGAGTTACTCTTTCTCAACTCAAACTCCTACCTTTATAGACTTTGAGAGGATAAGATGATGTGTCTTGAGATCAACGGTCATGATCAAATCTGTAAATTTGGATGCTTGTGAGCAAAGGTGAAGGTTGAGAGAAAGGGGGAAGGAGAAGACAAGTGTCACTCATCTCACCTTGATTGGGTTGCTAACTGAGGGAATCTAGGGATGGTTGGAGAAGATTTAGGCATGAGAGGACAAGTGGACTCAAGTCCTTCCTAAGATGTAGGTATGTTGGAGAGAATATAGAAGAAGGTTAGGAAATATGTGTATGTACACAATATTTCATTTATTTTGAAATTTTAAGATAAGTGACTAATAAATGTTTTATTTATTTTAATTTTGTTGAATTAATTTTGCCACATGATGGATGAGTTGGCAAAGGAAAGATAAAGTGGAGATGTAAAGATGAGTTGGAAAAGGAATTAAATAATTAAGAAATTATTTAATATTTGAGACTATAGGATAAAAGAATAACCATTAAATATTAGATATTTAATTGATTGATTAGAGGAATAATTAAATATTAGATATTTAATTAATTGATTAGAGGAATAATTAAATATTAGACATTTAATTAATTGATTAGAGGAAAAAATAAATGAATTAATTAATAATATGTTTCAATTAAATTAATTAATAGAAGGACATGAAAGTTGTTGGAATTTTTTATAATGATGTTGTGATTGTCATTGATGGACACACACTTGCTTTGAGATCACTTTTTGTATGTATGAGTTATGCTCAACCAGTATTTGTTCCAACCGGTGTTATGTATTATAGTCTTTAGACTATCGGTGTTTTGCAAAAAGTATTTACCGATCTCAAGCGGTAAGAGGACCCAAGTGGTATGAAGACCTCAATCGGTTCGAGGATCTCAAGCGGAACGAAGGAAGTAAAGCTGCAGTTATCATTTTCCCAGTCTTCATTTTTGACAACCAATAATCGGTTTAATGTTTCAACAGGTATTACTCTGTGATGAGTTACCAACCAGTATTCGGTAAAGTTGTATGAATCGGTATTACTCTGTGACGAGTTACCAACCAATATTTGGTAAATTTGTATGAATCGGTATTACTTTGTGATGAGTTACCAACTAGTATTCGGTAAAGTTGTATGAACTGGTAATACTTTGTGATCAGTTACCAACCAGTATTTTTGTGATGAGTTACCATCCACCAACACTTTGATGATGATTTTGTGTCGTGTTACCAAATGTGTCTAGATGCAATGTGCAGTCACATAAATCTGTCCACTTAATTAAATGAATATTTAGTAATTATTTGATTATTTAACCATCAATCAATAATTAATTAAATTAATATTTAATTAATTCATCTTAACCCTTTTCTCCTATTAATTAAATAAATTATTCAATTTATTTGATTTAATTCACTTAACCAAATTTAGACCATTAATTAAATAAATAAATCATATTTGTTTAATTAAATCTTCTCTCACATTTAAATAAATCAATATTTATTTAAATCCCACAAAATCCCATCTCACCTTTATCCTCCACCTACTTGCATTTTCCTACAAATGCAAGTTGCACAACTATTTTAAATAAATAAATTATTTATTTAAAATCCTATGTATCCTCACCCACTTGAAACCTTTAATGGTTTCCCTTAAAGTCTTCAAACTTAATGGCTTCCTTCTAGAGTCTTCTCAAGCCTTTAATGGTTTCCCTTAAAGTCTTCAAACTTAATGGCTTCATTCTAGAGTCTTCTCAAGCCTTTAATGGTTTCCCTTAAAGTCTTCAAACTCAATGGCTTCCTTCTAGAGTCTTCTTAAGCCTTTAATAGTTTCCCTTAAAGTCTTCAAACTTAATAGCTTCCTTCTAGACTCTTCTTAAGCCTTTAATGGTTTCCCTCAAAGTCTTCAAGCATTTAATGCTTTATCTTCCTTTTTCTCATGTAAATAAATTAAGATTTATTTAAATAAAATCCAAAATTCACATTCACATTTAATTAAATTAATATTTATTTAAATATCTATCCAAATGCAAATTACACCATTTAATTGAAATAAATGATTTTATTTCAATTGAAAATCCCAAAATTCCTCCCACTTGTATTCTCCTACAAAATCCACTTGCATGCCTAAATCCCTTCTAGATTCTTCTAACTCCTTCTAATTAGCCTAATCCTATCCTAATCATTGTCACATTCCTAAATAAAAGGAAGTCACTTCTCAAAAACCTCCAAAGTCTTCAATAACCATTAAAGGCTTTAAGTCTTCAAATGGTTAACCTCTAAAGTCTGCCAAACCATTAAAGGCTCTTACATAACCATTTATGGTTAACTCACCTTTTACCTTTGGTTAGAGACTTTCCTCTAACTTAACCATCCTTTTGACTCATGAGTCTCTTCAAAGCATTTATTTCTTTGACTAAGGTAACCATTTAACCCTTGCACATTCATTTATCCCTCGGATAAAAAGAATATCCATTAACCTAGCCCTAACCCAACCCCCCAGGGTAACCATCATGTCCCCTCAAGCATTTAATGCTCCTTATCTCTCCTCTCAAGTCTCCTCATGGTGGCACTTGTCAACATGGGATTGGGTTGAAAGTCTCACATGGATTGAATATCTTTCAATCCTAACCCTTCATTTCCCCATTTCTTCTATAAATAGAGCCCTTCTCCTCAAGCAAAGAAGGAAGCATTAGAGTATTGTTGTTATACTAGTATTAGCATAGAGTTTTTTCATAGCATCACTATCTACACTTGCATAGCATTTGCTTATCATATTCAACCATCTTCAATCTCCATATGGCATCCATGGCTAGTGCTAAAAGTTGAGAGCTACACTCATGTGAAACTTGGAGAGGAGAGGAACAAGGGAGGAGCAACTATGAGCATCTTGATTAGCATTTGGAGGAGTATAGTTTATCTATTCTATATTTGTATGCTTTCTATTTCATGCTTAATATCTCTCTTGATATGTCTGTTTAAGATAATCTTTTGTTGCTAACACTAACGTTTGTTTCTTATGCTCTTCTGTGTGTTGCCATCAAACAGATTTTCTAATCCTTTTTGCAGAGTATCATTTGGTGAACCTAACGTGAAAGAATAGAATTTTTCTTTTAAATTAGCTTTCTTTCTTTTTTTTTGAATAAGCCTTTTTAGTTAGTTGTTTAGAATGGTTTTTTTAATTAAATGGTTTCTTTTTTAGAATAGACTTTTAAATTAGTTGTTTAAATTTTATTTTTTTAGTTAGTCTTTTAGAATAGATTTTTTTTTAAGTTTCTTAAAATAGTTTTTATTTAAAATTAGATTTTTTTTATTGTTATTTTTTAAGTAGTCTTTAAATTAAGATTTTTCTAAATTAGTCTTTCATTTAGTTCTAATTTAGATTTTAAATTAGTTTTTAATTTAGTTTTCAATTAGATTTAAATTAGTTTTATTAATTTAGATCTAATTTGTTTGTTAGTGTGATTTGTGTTAATATGATTAAGTTAATTTTGGGTTTACATTTTGTGCAGGACATAAGGAGCGTCTTTCTAACATATTGTTGCAGGTGTTGAAAGTGTCAAATTTGCAACAACAAAAAAAATTCCTTAACATGTTCTAATTGGAAAAATTGATCAATCCTAGGATAGTCATTCACATTGTCTTCATTTTGCTATCTTGGTCTAAAAATCAACAATCACATTGCTATCTTGGATTAAAACAAACTATCATTTTTGCAATATTGGCTAAAACAAACATTCACATCTTGCAATATGGGCTAAAAAGAACAATCAACTTGTTATTTTTTTTTTGAGTTTAAAAATAATAATCACATTGCTATCTTGGATTAAAAAGAACTATCATTTTTGCAATCTTGGCTAAAACGAACATTCACACTTTGCTATCTTGGTCTAAAACGAACATTCACATCTTGCAATCTTGGCTAAAACGAACATTCACATTTTGCAATATGGGCTAAAAAGAACGATCAACTTATTATTTTCCGAGTTTAAAAAGAACAGTCATTTTGCAATCTTGGATAAAATGAACACTTCATTTTGCTATATTGGATAAAAAGAACACCATGGTTGTTGGAGAAACATCTCCAAATAGAAAATAAATCATATTGCGATGATGGGTTAAAAAGAACAAGTGTCTTTTGTGTTTGGCATGCTTGTGTAAAATCTGTAGAGTGGTTCCACTTCTAACACACACTATCCTCTCCCTTGGCTTTTGTGGTCCTAGGTGCAAGAGAAAAGTGTTAGTAACACTCAAAATTTAATCTTTTAAGAGAGGCCTGCCAAGAGACACATCACTCTTGGGAACGACCTCGTGCGGTAAATCCTTCGAGCCGCTATAGAAATCAGGTGAGAGAAAAAGTTGTAGCCTTGGGTATAGCTGTTCCTACAGTGTAACTTGTCGAAAGGACAAATGGGCCCCACCACAAGTTACAAGGCTCTTAAGTGAGTCACTACAGAATGAACTTATGTCCAAAAATATTGAAAATTACTAAACACCTTTAAGTAGAAGCCCACCCGTTCTATTGATTGAGGATATTTGTGATAAATTCAGTGCAAGAGCATAGAAGGTTTTGCTCCCAAGATACTCACCATACATATTTCCTTGAGTAGAAATGTAGCTTTTTGAAAGGTTACTTGTAGCCCAATAAAAGTGGTGACTCCCCCATCATAGGGATCATCTATTTGTTATGCTCGCGCAAGACTTAGTATATCACATCCTTACCTACCACGGCGGGATTCATAAGGTATGTAGTACCAAAGTCGAAGAAATGTCAAGATGTGGGCTGAAATTATCGCAACTGGCCATTTGACCTTAGGGATAAAGAGTGTTTGAAGTGTTTTCATTTTTAGTCAAGACCAGTTCAAATTGAGCTGACTTCAGGTTTTGGAAACACTTAAAATACATTTGAAGGAAAGGGTCATAAAAAGTTCAAAAGATTGGGTTGATCTAGACCCATACTTACTTGTGCCTTTTTAGGCAACATTCTTGTGTTTGTGTGCTTTCTTTGTTTTCTTGTCAAAGAAACATCATAAATCCAAATCAGAACAAGTATTCATCCAACACCAACTTTTTCAAAAACAAAAAAGATTAAAAACAAAAAATGAAAAATGAAAAGTATCAAACTATATGACCATTCTTCACATCTTGACAAAGAAGAATCTTCATCAACACATCAACTTGAAGAAAAGACCATTGAGCTCAAAGGCTTTTATCAAAAGGAGGAAATTCTTCTATCTTAATAGACAAATCTTTGTCTCTCATAGAACCTTCTTGCATCACATGCGTCTATACCTTCAAGGGAAATCAAACGAGTTTGATCAAGAATCATTAAACTGCAGAGCTTTTACTCAACATAGAGCTTTCAGTTATCATCAAAATAAGGGAGGCAAGATCAATCCTGCCTTCTTTCCAGATATTTGTATCACATATAACTCAGCTAGGGAAGAACCACCAACCCCTGAACAAGAAAAGGAAGAATTTGTTCCTTTTGTAACACAAAGTTTTTATTGAAGTTAAACATCTCATCCATTATCATATTCATATCTCATCAAATCCATTCCAACTCTCAAAACATCAAAAAGGTTTTTGTTCTAAGTTCTATTTCGATATTGCTTGAATCAAACACAAACACATCACTTTTTAGAGTGTCTCTACATCTAGGATAAACTCATCCTAAGAGACATTTCTACGCAAGTTAAAACTAGTCTATGAGTGAATCCTCTCATTACTAGGTAGTTGAGTCTGTAACACATCTCAAATCTCTCTAAACCTTATCACATCAAACTTTGTCAATCAAACACATTAAGCAATTCAAGAAAGAACTTTGGTACCATCTACCTTTAGTGCTAGAGATTCATATGCAAAATGCTTCACCAAACATCAATCTTTCATTTCATCACCAACTTATCATCATTTTCATCAAGCTTAAACAAAAACTTATAAACAAAATGGCTCATACCAGATCAAGATCTAGACAACAAGAAATTGAAGAGGAAGAGGAAAAAAATATCAATGAGTTCCAAGAAGCCCTAGGAGGAAATATAAATGATGAAAATCCAGGCACTCCTACTCTGGCGGCAATAGAAAGGGCACAACACAACCCTCTCTTTAATAGACTTTTTGATGAAATACTCAGGAGCAACGCCGATGTTCACTTTTTAAGACTTGTTCAAGAGGGGACTAAACTACCCTCTGACTTTGATGTTGCACAACTAAGACAAGCATCAGAATGCCAAAGTCGTAATGAGGATGAAAGAGGTCAAGATCACATCAGATACAACCTTCATCAAGGAAATCCCTCACCTCCTCCTCCTCAAAATGAAATAGACATATTGCAGCAAGAAGTTGAGAATCTCGCCCAACAACTTCATAGTGGTGTGAAAACTAATCATTTTTCACTTAATGACATTTTTCCCTATCCCTTTGATAGGAATCTTCATATGCCACCTTTTCCATGAGGGTTTGAAACACCCAAGTTTGAAAAGTACTAAGGAAAAGGAGATCCTCGCGATCATGTTAGAGAGTTCCATTCGGCTTGCCTCGAAGTGGCATACGAGGATACATACCTAATGCGACTTTTTCCCCAAAGCTTGGGAGGAACAACCACATCATGGTTTTCCCGATTACCAGGTGGCATTAGGACATTTGAAGAACTCATCTAGAAATTCCTGGCACATTACTCACACAACATTGAACCAGATATCACAATGGCTGATCTATGTAACACTAAACAAAAACTAGGTGAACTATTTTTAGTCTTTTTGCAACAATGGTGTCAAATATCTAGCAGACGTTCTCTTCAGTTACCTGAACAAGAACTAGTGGAAATATTTATTTCCAACTTAAATGATGAAATGGAATTTCTCCGAGATGTAAAAGACACAGACTCTTTCAATGACATGATCACCAAAGGCTTAAAATGTGAGCAGGCTCTCATCAAAAAAAGGGCTTATCAAGATATATAATGAGCCAAAGGATGGCCCTCACCCACACTTCAATAGTGACAAGCCTAACTTCTGGAACAAAAACAAAAACATCATCAACGATGGGGTTGTGGATGCAAGAACTATCAAAAGTGCACAACCTGTGGTTCGATTTGCAGGACAGAACCCCCCACCCAAGAATAACATAGTTTCTCCTCCAAATCAAGGATTCAATACATCTCAAGAGGAACCTAGACAACGTCAACAAAATTTTAAACCAAAACGAACATACACTCCCTTAGGAGAACCCATCGAAATAGTGTTACATCAGCTGGTTTCTCACAATCTGGTAAGCTTACCCAAAACATCAAATTATGAGCCTCAAGTCAAACCTTCTTGGTGGAGGGATATTGAACATTGTGATTTCCATCAAGGGAAAGGACATAAGACAAGCAATTGTCATAGATTGAAAGATCTTATTCAGGATCTTATTGACTAAGGAGAAATCAAAATCAAAGGACATAACCCAAAGACAACAAATAATGATCATCTCATGTTTAAAAATCCACTTCCATCACAAGATCAAAGGGGTCCTTCCACTTCATGGAGAAACACAGATACCACCGATTATACGCAAGCCGCATATAATTACACTGTGAATCACCTATATGATACCAGTGAAAAAATTGCAACTATTACCATCAAAAATCTTAGCTCCACTTGCAATGTTGTTACACGTCATAGCAAGATTACCATAAAAGGAGCTCCACAAGGCACCCCATCTATCCCAAAGCAGTATAACCTTGTGGACCAATTAGACAAAACTCACGCACTAATATCTATCTTAGAGCTATTGCGCCTATCTCCATCCCATAAAACAATCTTTGATCAAGGTCTCCAAGAGGCGTCAGTCCCTACAAACCTAAATACAGATCAGTTCCAAGCTATGGTTGGAAACCTAAGATCATCACCTTGTCTCACTTTCTCTGAAAGTGACAACTCATCCTTCCAGCAACCTCACAATGCCTCACTCCACATTGAAGGGTTTATCAACCAACATAGGATCAAGCGAGTCTTAATTGATAATGGAAAATGCCTGAATATATGTACACTACAATTAGTCACAGCTTTGGGATATGCAATTGAATCAGTTGATCCCCACAAGAAGATAACAATGAAAGCCTATGATGATGAGCGTTCATCCAAAGGAGTTGTGGTGCTACCAATCTGAGTGGGACCTATGGTGAAACACATCATCTGTCAAGTTCTAGACCTTCCTCTACCATACAATTTATTATTAGGAAGACCTTGGATACATGCCATGCAAGCCGTTCCATCCACCTACCATCAGTGTATCAAGTTCCCGCATAATGGTGTAGAAATTACAATCCTAGGCGATGCAAACCCCTTTGCATATTGTCATAACATAAGTCATCAACCAGAGATTATAGTTCCCAACAATAGAGAAGCCATCAAATCCACATCATACGTAAGTCCAGCCTCTCTTTCCAATTCAAACACCACTATACCCAAGCAAGAGAAGCTCAAGATGAAAATAGCAGAGGAAGGTCCTGGGGAATACAATCTTAGCCAACTCTTTTGTGTTGGACAAATGCCCACTTCTCCTAGAACACATGGAAAACCTCAACAGATACTTCAAGCACCACTGATCAAGTCAGCATGTACTCTAACACCGTTCATCCTTGGAAAGAGTCAAGAAGAAGAAACCAAAGATGAAGACTTAGCAGAATGGATCTATAAAGATCCTATCACCACCGATATTCTACAAACTAAGCTTCCCACAGATCAATATGGAAAAGGCCTTCTCATTGTGCAAAGAATGGGTTATGATGGTCAGAGCACTTTGAGACCATGCAAGCAAGGACGACATGAACCGCTGCAATCGGAATTAAAGCCCAAAGATAACACAGGACTAGGCTTTCAAAAGGAGATCTTCCTAAGCTTAGATTCAAAGGGAAACCCAACAAACCAGTGTATCAACCTACTACAAAGAGGTTGCCTTTGATTATAAAAGCAGCACCCAAAACCATAGCAATTGCCCCATTAAGGCTAAAAATCCCAGTGAAACCATCTACAATACCCTTCATCCCACCAATCAAACCAACGATCCCATCAGCAGTAGTAATAACATCAATAGCACCATTAGCACCAGCAAATGTATCAAAACCCATAGTAGTATCTATGACACCAGCAGTTCTAGTAGAAGCAGCAGAGTCAACACTACCAATACTCCCCGTATCAGATTCATTGATCCCCATAATCCTTCCTACAGCACCAAACATTTCATCTACAATACCGATCACACCTGCAATGTTTAACTCAAAGGACATCACAGTATGGTATAGTAATCAGATACTGGAAAGCGACTCAAAGACTGACTCACATGAATGGGAATTTGATTCCATCCAGCTTAATACTTCAGATGAGGAACACACATCACTACCTCCACCCCGCAAAGACATCCCTATTTATGGAGAAGCATAGATAAAGACATCATGGGTTCCTAAGCTGGAAACATCTTCCACAGACCCTACGTCACATCCTATGCCTGATTCTGACAAGGAGAGTACCATCAATGACCTTCACCACAACGTCTTAACCCTCACTGGTACATCTAATGAACTTAACCTAATCGATGAAGTAATGCCCATTATCCATCCTGAACTCATCAAATGGAACCAACCTAATCCCCCATGCCTTGACCACTTCCAAAATGATGAGGTGATCATTGACTTCTTGGAACTACGGGATAACATACCAAGCGAGGATCACAAAGATGGATTCACCATAGACCTTAATAGCACAGCATACTTTGGGGTGGATACCAAACCTTTCAGCTACAAAAATATAATAATAAAACATGGATCTTCTAGTGAAAACCACACTGTGGCGCTGGTTGATCCCACAAAAGTAAAAAGAAAGAGTGTATCCAATGGTGAAAACCTCTCTGAGGTGCCGAAGGATGAAAGGTTTGACATTCTCCCCTCTAGTACACAACAGGAATTATCAACAATTCTCATCAAGGAAACCAAAGAATACAATGTGGGGACTCTTGAAACTCCTCACCACATACATCTGGCATCTCTTTTAACTCCAGAGGAATAGCCTAAGTTTGTAGAATTCTTCCAGAAGCACCAGATTAACTTTACATGGTCATATGCAGACATGTCTGGGCTTGATCCTGATTTAGTCATGCATCACCTCACCATCACAAAAGGAGCCGAACCTATCAAGAAGAAGCTTCGCAAGATGCATCCTCGGATTGCAGTACTAGTCAAAGCAGAACTTAAGAAACTCTTGGATGTTGGTTTTATTAAACCAATTGATTATATAGATTGGATCTCCAATATTGTGCCTGTCGGAAAACCAAATGGGGCATCCATATTTGTACTGACTTCAGAGATCTAAACAAGGCATGTCCTAAAGATGACTTCCCCCTACCAAATATCGACATCATAGTAGACCTAATAGTAGGACATGCCATGCTTTCACTCATGGATGGTTTTTTAGGATACAATCAGATAAAGATCACACCTGAGGATCAACATAAGATAGCTTTCACATGTTCATGGGGAACATACTGCTGGAATATAATGCCTTTCTGTCTAAAGAATGCAGGAGTGACCTATCAACGAGTAATGACCACCATCTTTCATGACATGATGCATACCGTAATGGAAGATTATGTTGATGACTTATTGGGAAAATCACTCACAAGAGAAGGTCATCTGGACATATTAGAGCAAATCTTTGACAGACTGGAACAATATCATGTTCGACTCAACCCAAAGAAATGTGTCTTTGGAGTAACCTCAGGGAAACTTCTAGGATACATTGTCTCAAGTAAAGGTATTGAGGTTGATCCTACAAAGGTCAAGGCAATCATGGACATGCCACCACCAAAGAACATCATTCAGCTAAGGACATTACAAGGGCAACTATAGTCCATCCAAAGATTTATTGCACAATTGGCAGATAAGTGCCATCCATTTACACATCTGCTACACAAAAATATCGGCTTTCAGTGGGATGCTAGATGCCAGCAAGCATTCTAAATGCTTAAAGATTATCTCATGAATACACCATTGTTGATCCCACCAGATCCAAGTAATCCTCTATTGCTCTATATTTCAGTAACAAGTATAGCATTGGGTGTACTATTGTCTCAACACAATGCAGAAGGGAAAGAGTGTGTGGTTTACTACATCGCTTGCACACTAGTTAGTTATGAACTAAATTACACACCTATTGAGTGATCTTGCCTAGCAGTAATCTTGGCAGCCACTAATTTGAGGCACTATTTGTTAACACACAAGGTACACCTCATTGCAAAGATCAATCCACTCAAGTACTTACTCAGTAAAGCCACATTGACTGGCCGCTTGGCCAAATGGGTGATGATTCTAAGTGAATTTGACGTCGAGTATTAGACCGTAAAGCTATTAAGGGTCAAGTCATTGCAAATCAATTAGCTGATGCTCCCCTCATAGGCGATCATCCTCTCATTTCCAATGTTCCAGATGAAGAGATATTCATGATCAAAACTATACTTTGATGGTTCATACACTAGGCATGACTCGGGGGCAGGCATTCTGTTTATCATACCTCAAGGTGATAGTATCCCAAAGTCTTACAAGCTCACATATCCATGCACAAACAACATAGCTAAATATGAGGCCTTGATCATAGGACTCGGGCTAGCCATACAATGGAAGTTACAAGAACTACAAGTATATGGTGACTCCCAACTGGTCATTCGACAAGCAACAAATGAATATCAAACCAAGGATGACAAACTCATGTTGTACAAACAAATGGTGGACAAATTAAAAACATCATTCACTACTATCACCTTTGAGCAGATACCTAGAGATCAAAATCGCTGACGCTATGGCTACCATTGCATCTCTCCTAGATCTTCCACAGAATTCAACACGCTATGAGTTCTTGGTAGAATAGCTTTGGATTCCAGCTTATGATATCCCCAAATCTGAGATGATATGTCGCCTTATCGGTTCTGAATCCCCATGGTACAGTGAGTTCTACACCTATCTCCACAATCATACACTTCCTCCTAACCAATCAAATAACCAACGTAAAACCTTCATTTGCCAAACCGCTCAATATACCATTATTGTTGAAACCCTATATCGACGCAGTCTTGATGGTACTCTCCTTTGATGTCTAGAATAGGATGAGATAACAAAGGCCTTGTAAGAGGTACGTGAAGGAATTTGTGGAACTCATGCAAGCGGTCCATCACTAGCCAAGAAACTCATGCGCACTGGATGCTATTGGCCATCCATGGACAAAGACTCCTACTACTTTGTCAGAAAGTGCACGAAATGTCAAGTTCATGGAGACCTGATACATGCACCAACATAGGAATTGCAACCATTCACAACACCATGGCCTTTTTGTCAATGGGGCCTTGACTTGTGGGTAAAATCCATCCATCTTCATCCAACGGCCACAAATTCATTATTACCGCCACCGAGTACTTCACAAAGTGGATTGAAGCTGTTCCACTTACCCAAGTCATCAGCAAGTAGATCACCTCATTCATCCTTAATTACATTATCTGTCGATATGGTGTACCCATGTCCATCATCACAGATAACGGTCTTCCTTTCAAAAATCAAGATGTTCGTGAACTCAGTGAGAAATTTCACATCCAACACCGCTTTTCCACTCCCTATTACCCACAATGAAATGGTCAGGCCAAAGCATCAAAAAAGAACATATTAAGAATCCTCAAGAAGACAGTCAATGATGTCTGTCGTGATTGGCACGCTCAATTGAATCCAGCACTATGGGTGTATCAAACTAGCATTCGCACCCCTATAGGCGCAACTCCCTACTCACTGGTCTATGGCGCAGAAGCTATCTTACCTATCGAGGTTGAGATACCATCTCTATGGGTTTCCTTGCACAATCTCATCGATGATGAAGCATATAGTGTATCTCATCTCCAAGACTTACAGCTACTTGATGAGAAACGACAAGCTACATACAATCACCTCAAGGCCTATCAACAGTGTATGAGCAAAAGCTATAATCACCAAGTTAGACCTCGCACATTTGAGGTAGGTGATCTTGTTCTTCGAGAGAATCCTCATAACCAACCAAACCAAGAACATCAAGGAAAGTTTGAATCAAATTGGTTGGGTCCATATGTTATCACTGTTGTATTTAGGTTTGGGGCATATCAGTTGGCTACTTCAGAAGGAGAACCACTAGCAGATCCGATCAACAGCATGCACCTCAAAAGGTTTTATACCTAAGCTGCACAGAGCATCAGGCTCCCATACATACCAGCAAAAACATCAAAAAACATTTAGATAAATGTCCTAAATAAAATACAAAAAAAACAAAAAGAGAAAAATTATGCATCCAAATGGTGAACAAACCACTCCAGTGGCACCTTGGGTAAGTACGATGGTGAAAACCTAGCAAATAGGTGCCACTCATAAAGGCTATGGCTCCATTGTCGTTCAGACTTGTTGCAATAACATTCACTACATTCACTCTTCCATCCGTCCAAACCATGGCATGTTATTGATCTGCAATTAAGGATAGTACTTCATGCGTCTTGCATCCCGCTTTTTTAGAGTCATGCCTAAAATTGGGGGCAATACCCTTAACCTATTTGATGGAAGTGGATTCTGTATTACTTGTGATTCATTGATTCTTCGTTCAAAAATATCTCACAAAATCCAAAAACATTCAAAACTATCTCACAAAATCCAAAAACATTCAAAATTGTCTCTCCAAATACCAAAAACATTGGAAAATTATCTCACAAAATACCAAAAACATTGAAAAACTATCTCACAAAATCCAAAAACCTCAGAAAACATCAAACAAACAAAAACATGGCAATGCTTTGTATATAAAAAATTTTCAAAGCAGATACCACACAAACATGGTGAAATAATCAAATGATGACCACTTATCGAATCAACCAAACAATCAACATCAAACACGCAAATTGTCTAAACAAGGATGCATCCTTCCTTACCAAAACAAAGACAAGATGACATTTTCTTTGACAAGAAAATTTTGTTTAAACTATCAAGTACTTGGTTGATTTGTAGGTTATTCATTCATTTATATATATCAGGTTCCTACAGCATTGTTTTTGTATCTTCTGTGAATTATTCCGATGAAGTACTGGGGCATGTACTAATGGTGTCTACGTGGGAACTTCACTAAGCTACGTGATCATAGGCAAAATACAGTCATAGATCACTACGGCTTGCTGACTATAGCATATACCTCGACCATATGAGCATGAACCATTATCAAGGGTCCATATTCTTTATTATTTATAAATTTTGCTTTCTTACAGGTACAATAGTCCATCTTTGGTTCCTACTGCCTCATCCAAGCTCGATAATGGTTTTATCTCTTACTATGGTATGAACTTGTCTCAGGATATGATCGGCAAAAGATCAAGGAGGACGTTCCAAGTCATGCATGAAAGGAGATAATCCTTGTCTGTTCTACAAGCACTACTCAAGTCAACTTGATCCATTATATCAAGTTGCTTGTATTAACTTGCTATATCAAAATCTAGGAAAGAAGTGCTCAGGTCATCATGGTTTAATTATACCATCGATGTTTGCACTCACTTCCCACAATATTTTAAAGCTCAATGATGAAAAATAAAGCAATATGGATCATCATTCCATCGCATCTGTATATATTGCATTCCATCCATCCATACATTCATAATAGATGCATATCATGCATACATAGTAATGACAATGGATACTCTATTTTCCTCTTCTTCCATAGGAATGCGTCATAGGTCCTTCATTTCTTCTATCTAACATCAAACCCCCCCTCACCCTCCCCATCTTGGTAATCAGCATCTCATACCCTACATCATCTCCATCAACCCAATCAAGCCAATTACTCTGTCTACATAGGCACATCGACTCACACACACCTAGACTATCAACAGATACTCTTATCAAGTATCTTCGGGTCTCAACAGGTAATCGATTATGGAAAACCTAGACTACAATAGGCATTTATCATAATGACCTAATCTCAAAGGGGCTGCTATGATTCATCACAACTATCCATCACACGTACACATTATCAATTGATCAACCAATCAAACACAATCATAACAGACAATTACATCATTTGTCTAAAGTCTCAACAAGTATTTTGCTTCAAATACCTTGACTTCATCGGGCAATTACATCAATTGTCTTAGTCTCAACAGGTCACTTTGATTCACTTACTCAGACTTTATCCTGTCCAAGTGAACAACTGACATCAACTGTCATGCTTTGACTCGACTGGGGCAGTTTAACCAAATGCACCAGATTGTCCAACCATTTTGATCAATTATATAGCATCAATCAAAAGCACAACACCACATTTTCATCGTATCTCCTGCATAACCTACGAGTACTCACTAGCTTGCCATTTCTCCGTATTCACTCTATTTTCTTCCATTCTTTCACTGTTATTGCTAATTTCTTCTATTCTACCTCCCTTCCACTTCTCGTTCTTTTTCGAGAGATCGCCCGCTTTTTCAAAAAAATTCGGCCCATCTCTCGAGGGGGCATACCACCCACTAAATTAACATTTATGGGGCATATTTCTTCACACCTATTTTCCTTTCTTTGAAACGACACGATAAAATCGCATCGTCTCAAAGAGGGGCAAATGTAGTCACATAAATCTATCCACTTAATTAAATGAATATTTAGTATTTATT
This sequence comes from Cryptomeria japonica, assembly GCF_030272615.1. Classification (NCBI taxonomy): domain Eukaryota; kingdom Viridiplantae; phylum Streptophyta; class Pinopsida; order Cupressales; family Cupressaceae; genus Cryptomeria; species Cryptomeria japonica. The sequence goes on from NC_081409.1 coordinate 747,545,686, forward strand.
TGATTATTTAACCATCAATCAATAGTTAATTAAATTAATATTTGATTAATTCATCTTAACCCTCTTCTCCTATTAATTTAATAAATTATTCAATTTATTTGATTTAATTCACTTAACCAAATTCAGACCATTAATTAAATAAATAAATCATATTTGTTTAATTAAATCTTCTCTCACATTTAAATAAATTAATATTTATTTAAATCCACCAAAATCTCATCTCTCACATTTAAATAAATTAAAATTTATTTAAATCGCCTTTATCCTCCACCCACTTGCATTTTCCTACAAATGCAAGTTGCACAACTATTTTAAATAAATAAATTATTTATTTAAAATCCTATTTATCCTCACCCACTTGAAACCTTTAATGGTTTCCCTTAAAGTCTTCAAACTTAATGGCTTCCTTCTAGAGTCTTCTCAAGCCTTTAATGGTTTCCCTTAAAGTCTTCAAACTCAATGGCTTCCTTCTAAAGTCTTCTCAAGCCTTTAATGGTTTCCCTTAAAGTCTTCAAACTCAATGGCTTCCTTCTAGAGTCTTCTCAAGCCTTTAATGGTTTCCCTTAAAGTCTTCAAACTCAATGGCTTCCTTCTAGAGTCTTCTTAAGCCTTTAATAGTTTCCCTCAAAGTCTTCAAGCATTTAATGCTTTATCTTCCTTTTCTCATGTAAATAAATTAAGATTTATTTAAATAAAATCCAAAATTCACATTCACATTTAAATAAATCAATATATATTTAAATATCTATCCAAATGCAAATTACACCATTTAATTGAAATAAATGATTTTATTTCAATTGAAAATCTCAAAATTCCTCCCACTTGTATTCTCCTACAAAATCCACTTGCATGCCTAAATCCCTTCTAGATTCTTCTAACTCCTTCTAATTAACCTAATCCTATCCTAATCATTGTCACATTCCTAAATAAAAGGAAGTCACTTCTCAAAAACCTCCAAAGTCTTCAATAACCATTAAAGGCTTTAAGTCTTCAAATGGTTAACCTCTAAAGTCTTCCAAACCATTAAAGGCTCTTACATAACCATTTATGGTTAACTCACCTTTTACCTTTGGTTAGAGACTTTCCTCTAACTTAACCATCCTTTTGACTCATGGATCTCTTCAAAGCATTTTTTTTTTTGACTAAGGTGACCATTTAACCCTTGCACATTCATTTATCCCTTGGATAAAAGGAATATCTATTAACCTAACCCTAACCCAACCCCCTAGCGTAACCATCATGTCCCCTCAAGCATTTAATGTTCCTTATCTCTCCTCTCAAGTCTCCTCGTGGTGACACTTGTCAACATGGGATTGGGTTGAAAGTCTCACATGGATTGAATATCTTTCAATCATAACTCTTGTTAAGATTGCTCAATCTTAACCCTTCATTTCCCCATTTTATCTATAAATAGAACCCTTCTCCTCAAGCAAATAAGGAAGCATTAGAGTATTGTTGTTATACTGGTATTAGCATAGAGTTTTTTCATAGCATCACTATCTACACTTGCATAGCATTTCCTTATCATATTCAACCATCTTGAATCTCCATATGGCATCCATGGCTAGTGCTAAAAGTTGAGAGCTACACTCATGTGGAACCTGGAGAGGAGAGGAACAAGGGAGGAGCAACTATGAGCATCTTGACTAGCATTTGGAGAAGTATAGTTTATCTATTCAATATTTGTATGCTTTCTATTTCATGCTTAATATCTCTCTTGATATGCCTGTTTAGGATAATCTTTTGTTGCTAACACTAACATTTGTTTTTTGTGCTCTTGTGTGTGTTGCCATCAAACAGATTTTGTAATCCTTTTTGCAGAGCATCACAATGAATCTAGGAACTTGCAATGTAATCCTATTAGACCGACATGAAATCATATTCCTTTATAAGGACATCATGTCTAGGGTTTTAGATGGTTTTGTTAGGGTTTTGTGTGGTTGATGAAGTTTTTTGCATGTGCGATCATAGAAGAAGATTAGGTCTATGTGAAGAAACGGAGTGTGAAGATATTGAAGACTGAAGTAATGCTGAAATGCATTAACAATGAGCTATCAAGGATCTAACCAAGCATATTGTGCTTGTATTTATATCACTCACTTGTTGATTACTCACATCTTCGACAAGTCTGTAACCCTTAACCGAGTAGGCCTGGAAAAGCCTTTGTAAATCCTCTAACAAGGTGGTTCACAACTATGGATTTGAAATCCTCTCATAAGGTAGTCTTTAATCAGACTTATCTCCTAACAGAGATTGAGATTCCTAATAGGATCTGTTCTGGTAAAGAACATTATATGACCTTAACCAGTCTAGTTACTATTCTACAGATAGTTACTTGTGAGTTTCATCTCACCGTGGTTTTTCCCATTTGGGTTTCCACGTCAAAATCTCTTGTGTTATGGTGATTGTGCTTCTGTGGTTGAATGCCTTATTTGTTGTTTTGTTTGCATTTGTGTTAACCAGTTTGTTAGTAAAACTGTTATACTGGTTTACTGCTAAACTGTTTAAGTGTTTAAGTTCATTATTTATTGGTATACTAATTCACCCCCCCCCCCCCTCTTAGTATTCGTCAATTGGTTGTTGGCATTACAATAAGCTCAGAGATTGTTGGCATTGCAATAAGTTTGATGGTTGATGATATTGAGAAGGTTATTGGAGATGAATGATATAATTGATAAAGGATGATTACTGTCTTAATATTATTATTTTGTCATTGATGTCAAGCAATTGATTTTTTGATTCAGTATGATGTTGCCATATCTTAAAAAGTATGTTTTGATGAGTATAAATATGTCGGTAAGTGATAGGGAAAGAATGTGAAAATGAAGGGGAGTAATAAGTTATTCAATGGGCAACTATTACCGAGTTAGACAGTGATGAGATTATGATGTTTTGATTGTTTTGATATCCTATATATATGTATTCGAAGACTGAACAAGAAGGGGAAAAGATTTCATGTAATAGAATGAGTAAAGGTTTGATACTATTCTATTTTACCAAGCAAGGAGCTAGTCAGTAAACTCCAAGGTTACCGATGTCTGTTAATGAAAGAAAAAGTCACCGAGAAGAAAATGTCTACCAAGTAAAGTTTAGTATTAACCGAGTATCAACTGAGCAGTAACAGAATGCATTAAATAAGTGTATACATTATTAAATGAAGGATGCCAATAAGCTGGAGGTTTATTGAAGAGAGGAATGTCGTGCAAGAAGTTTGTTAAGGATCAACGGCAATTAAAATTCAAGAGTAAGATCTACAGCACAGATTGAACGGTCCTAACAGAGAACAAGTCCCAAGAAAGGTATACAAGTTTCAAGGCAAGATAAAATGTTTTTCAGATCAAAGGATACAATGAACCTAGTCAAGTTTGAAGATCAGATGGCTAAGATTAATCATGGGAAATTTGATTAAGGAGATTAAGCGGTTGGGAATTGCTTATAAATAAAGTAATGTTGTTGAACAAAGTATGCGGGCAAACTGAAGCACAGTGATGCTACAGAGGTGATTACTGAGTATAGAAGATTGAAGATCTGATTGAAGACCAGATTGAGAAGCCCAGCAAGGAGAAAGATAAGTCTTATGACAAGATTATCTTGAGCACATTGAGCACGTAGAATCTGCTTTAACATTTTAGATGTGAAGTTGTAGATATATTTTATTACTGTTATTTATTTTTGTAAGTGACAGGAAATCTCTTAACCGAGTGGACTTAACAGTCTTATTTGTAAATCCTCTTGGAAAGTAACATTCTGAATGAGTGTTTGAAATCCTTTGACAAGGTCACTTCTAACAAAGTGAAGATTCTAACAGATCTGAGGGAAATCCCTTGACCGGGTCACATCTAGCAATGTGTATGTAATCTTTAACAAGATTTTCTTTTAATCAAGCATACTCTAGAAGAGTATATTTTCTTGTGGGTCTGAAATCCCATAGTGGTTTTTCCCTATTAGGGTTTCCACGTTAAATCTGGTGTCAAATGTGATTTAATGTTTCATGTTTATCTGTTTATGAGTTTGAATGATTTACAGTCATAAGTTGCATATCAAGTAAATGCTACCGAGGTTGAATCTGATTAGAGTAGTTATTATTGAGGTTATCTGATTCACCCCCCCCCTCTCATCTAACTAACAATTGGTATCCGAGCTTGGACTCCGGAAGAAAATTTTAAAGGTACTTGAGGCAAGATCTGAAGATGTATAAAAGGGATGCACCAAAGCTGAACAAGTCAAGTTTCACCACATGGTAGAAAAGGATGAAGCTGCACTTATCAAGAATTGGAGAATATGCAACATATTATCTGGAGAATGATTACATTGCACCTAGAACCTACCCTATGACAATGGAAGAAATAAAGGCAAAGCAAGAACACATTCAAGCAATGATAGAGATAACATCAGCTTTGACCGACTCAGAGTTTAATGATCTAGAAGGTTGTAATGATGCCAAAGCAATGTGGAATAAGCTCACATCTGTGTATGGTGGAGATGAACATGTTCAAAGAGAAAAAGCAGATAGTCTAAGAGGACAACTTGAATCCATGATAATGAATGAAGGTGAGAACATAATCCAATACAGTACAAGGTTAAAGGAAACTATCAATCAAATCAAAGGAGTAGGAGGAACTATTAAAGAAAAGGATGTAACAAGTAAGTTGCTGAGAACACTTCTACCTGCTTATGTCATTAGAGTCTCTGCAATTAATGAATTGAGGTCTGTACCAAACATGCCAGTCTCTTTGGATGTTACTATTGGTAAGCTACATGCTTTTGAGTTAAGTAATTTTGATAACAGTGGGTCTTTGGTAAACAAAGTTGAATCTGCATTCAGTTCTTTTCATCTCAGTGAATCTAAAGATTATAATGATAGAATTTCTAAGTATGTTGAAGGAAATCACAGTGGAGCAAGTGAGAGATTTTGCAAAAATATGGAAGAAGTACACAAACTATATGAGGAAATTAGAAAGCAAGAAGAGTTTGAAGCATTATTGGCTAGAAGGTTACCGAGAGGCAAAGGTAAGTATAAAGGGAAGTTACCTTTAAAATGTTTTAACTGTGATAAAATTGGACATATGGCTTCTAACTGTCCTAACAAAGATGATGAAAAGAAAGAATACTGAGATGATAGACAGAAAGACAACCAATATAGAAGACACCGAGACTTCAAAAGGAGAGAGAGAAAGACATGCCTAGTAGCTGATGAGGAATTCAATGATGATAAATCTAATGAGACTGAGACAGAGGAAGTTGTATATGTGGCTATCAAAGATGGATCAGATGAAGAAAGGTATGAAGAAAAAGCCTAAATATCACACATAAATAAAAATGATTCTTGGATCATAGATAGTGGATACTCACATCACATGACAGGTGATAAACACAAGTTTGTTAAATTAGAAGATTATGATGGAGGTCATGTAAGATTTGGTAATGATGCACCATGTCCTATGAAAGGTAAAGTTTCAATTACACTTCTTGAAAATGCTAAATGTGATGATGTATATTGGGTTGAAGGTCTGAAATACAATTTGTTGAGTGTAGCACAACTAAATAATACAGGATACCGAATAGAATTTCATAAAGGAATTGTAAAACTTTGTGACAAACATGGAAAGTTGGCTACTACTAGGACTCAAACAAGAGGTAATACATTTCACCTTGACTCAACTCGGAACAACTGTCTGTATGCAAAAATAGAAGATACCTGGTTATGGAATAAAAGGTTTTGTCATGTAAATTTTGATAATCTAATCAAAATAAGTAAGAAGCATCGTGTAAGAGGTCTACTGAGCTTGGAAAAACCTGAGAATGCAATATGTCAAGGATGCCAGATGGGTAAGATGACAAAATCAAGATTTACAAGTAAGTCTTACACTTCTAAAGGAATTTTAGATCTTGTACACGCTGATCTTTGTGGTCCTATGAAAGTTCAAAGTTACTATGGTGATAAATACTTCATATTATTTGTGGATGATTACTCAAGGATGATGTCAGTTATGTTTCTAAAAGAGAAATCAGAAGCTTTTCAAATGTTCAAATGGTATAAGGCAAGAGTTGAAAAAGAAATAGGATGACAATTGAAATGTCTTAGATCTGATAGAGGAGGAGAATTCATTTTTGATGAATTTAACTTATTTTGCAATGATCATGGTATAAAGAGACAAGTGTCAGCACCAAGAACACCATAGCAAAATGGAATAGCTAAAAGAAGGAATAGATCAATTGTAGATTGTGCCAGAACTTTGATGATAGAAAAGAGAGTACCTCAAATATTTTGGAGAGAAGCAATAAGCACTGCAGTTTACACCTTGGACCGAGTACAACTGAAGAAAGGAACTATGAAGGCACCTTATGAAATCTGGTATGACAAGAAACCAAATGTAAGTTATTTTAAAACATTTGGAAGTAGATGTTATGTTCACAAAGATGATAGAAATGGAAAATTTGATTAGAAAAGAGAGGAAGGAACATTTCTTGGTTATTCCTCTAGGAGTAAAGCATTTAAATGTCTAATCAAATCATCTAACAAAATTGTGGAAAGTGCAAATGTGAAAATTGATGAATTTGCAGAAAAGAGTGATGAAGGAAACTCCAAAGAACCAGAAGATTATGAAGAGTTTGTATATGTACAACCAACAAGTTTTACCGAGAAAGCCAATGAAGAAATTACTTAGTTACCGAGCGATGAAGAAGATCATACAAAGCCTACTGAGCCTATATTAGCAAAATATGTCAGAAGAAATCATGCATCAAGTCAGATTATAGGAGATAAGGATGCTCCAGTGATGACAAGGAACAAACTGAGACACAACACATGTCTGATATCCGAATTTGAACCGAGGATAGTAAAAGAGGCATTAAGCAATGAAGATTGGGTAAATGCTATGACAGAAGAGATTGATCAAATCAAGAAAAATGAAACATGGACACTAGTCCCAAGACCAAAAGAGAAAAATGCAATCGATACAAAAAGGATTTTTACGAATAAGCTAAATGAAAAAGGTGAGGTCATTCAGAATAAAGCAAGGCTAGTTTGCAAAGGTTATGCTCAAGAAGAAGGAATAGACTATGGAGAAACTTTTGCACCTGTAGCAAGACTTGAAGGAGTAAGAACATTATTGGCATATGCTGCTTACAAAAATTTCAAGGTATATCAAATGGATGTTAAATCTGCATTTTTGAATGGTATACTAGAAGAAGAAGTCTATATTGAACAGCCTAAAGGCTTTATTGAAGAGAAGAATAAAGATCAGGTATGTAAGTTGAACAAAGCTTTATATGGTCTAAAGCAAGCACCTAGAGCATGGTATGAAAGGTTGCACTCTTATTAAAGATTGGATTTATGAGGACTAGTGAGAACAGCAACATGTATATGAAGAATGATGAGAATGATGAATACTAAGAGGGGGGGGTGAATTAGTATGCCAAAAATCTTTTCACTAAAGCACTTACACAGTCTAAAGATAAACCTGTAAAGCAGTCTGACAATCAAACCGGTTATCACACAGACAAACCAAAATGTGAATAAAACATTCACCCACAAAAGCAATACAGCCATAACACAAGATATTTGACGTGGAAACCCAACTGGGAAAAACCACGGTGAGATGGAACTCACAAGTCACTATCTGCAAAATAGAAACTAGACCGGTTAAGGTCTTACAATGTTCTTCACTAGAACAGATCCTGTTAGGAATCTCAATCTCTGTTAGGAGATAAGTCTAATTAAAGACTACCTTGTTAGAGGATTTTAGATTCACATGTGTGAACCACCTTGTTAGAGGATTTTACAAAGGCTTTGAGGCCTACCCAGTTAAGGGCTACAGACTTGTCAAAGATGTAAGTAATCAACAAGTGTTTGATCTATCTACTTAGCACAAATTGCTTGGTTAGATCCAATATTGCTCACAGCTAATGCATTCTAGCATTACTTCAGTCTCCTCTATCTCTCTCTTAGTTACAACTTGATCTTCTCTCATAAGATCGCTCTCCACTTCCACCTTAAACCCTAGCTCAACATAAACCATATTCGCAACTTCTTCAACAACAAAAAAAACTAGACATGATGTCCTTTTAAAGGAATCTAATTTCATGTCGATCCAATAGGATTACATTACAATTTCCTAGGTTCAATGAATCTAGACATACTCAATAACACGACACAAGAATCACCGTCAATGTGTCAGCACCGTCAAACAATCGGTGGATTGGTAACTCATCACAGAGTATTACCGGTTCATACAAAATGTCAGTTGCCGATTTGACAAAAATGAAGACTGGTAAGAATGTGTTGTGTCGCTTTGCTTCCTCATACCACTTGTGATCTACAAACCGCTTGGGGTCAATATGCCGCTTCAGACCGGGAAACACATTCTGCAAAATCACCACTAGTCTAAAGACTATAATGCAACATACCGGTTGGAACAAATACCGGTTGAGCATGAGCTCATACATATAAAGGGGATCTCAATACAAGTGTGTGTCCATCAATGACAGTCACAACATAAACATCAAAAAAATGCCAACAGAGAATGGAATACTGATGTCAGCCAGATTTGTTGATGATATTATTTTTTGTGGAAATGATTCTTTATGTAAGAACTTTGGAAATGAAATGTGCAAAGAATTTGAGATGTCATTAATCGGTGAGGTAAAGTATTTTAGAGGTTTACAAATACTACAAATGAAAAATGGGATTTTCATTACTCAATCCAAGTATATAAAGGAAATATTGAATAAATTTGGAATGGAAGATTCTAAACCTGTAAGTACTCCTATGACTACTAATTGCAAACTATCAAAGAATGATAAATCTACATCTGTTGATGAGACACTTTACCAATCTATGATTGGAAAGTTGCAATATGTAGTTCACAGCAGGCCTGGTATAGCACATGCAGTAGGTATAGCTGCAAGATTTTCTGCAGATCCCAAAGAAACTCATATGACAGCAGTCAAGAGAATTTTCAGATATTTGAGAGGCACTGAAGATTATGGTCTACTATATGAAAAAAGGAATGATTTTGACTTAAAATTCTATACTGATGCTGATTGGGCAGGAAATATTGATGACAGGAAAAGCACAAGCGGTGGAGCTTTCTTTTTGGGAGAAAGACTAGTAAGTTGGCTTAGCAAGAAACAAGGATGCATTTCACAGTCAACAGTTGAAGCTGAATATGTCACTGCAACATTGAATTGTACCAATATAGCATGGATCAAACAATTGTTGGAAGGAATGAATGAGACAATTACTGAGCCAGTAACTATATTTTGTTATAATACAAGTTCTATTAACATTTCAAAGAATCCATTAATGCACTCTAAGACAAAACATATCTCTATAAAGTATCATTATCTTAGAGAAGAAGTTCAAGAAAAGAATGTTGTGCTGGAATATGTTAGCACAAAGGAACAAATCACAGACATCTTCACAAAGCCACTACCAAGGGACACTTTTGAGTATCTCAGAAGTAAGTTAGGGGTCCTACCCCTATCTAGCACTCACAGACAAAGTTCGGTGATAGCATCAATTCTATGACTCCAAAGAATACTATTTGTAAGTTGATGCTAATTTACTCATTTTAGAAGGATGTCTAAAGTTGTGCAGGAAATAGTGAATGAAGACAAGTTGCTCTGACCGAGATACATTTGTATATGTTTGAACTGCAAGGAAATTACTTCACAAGGGGAGTAATTATGGATCAGTCTTACTTTTGGCATTGTTGTCAAAGGGGGAGATGATTGTTACAGTTCAAAGGGGAGAAGACTAATAATAGAATATTACAAGACAAGTTTACAGCTCAAGGATAACAGGAGAAGAATAACAATAGTTTGAATCAATTGGAATAAATCAAGTTGGTATTGCCATCAGTGCCAAAGGGGGAGATTGTTGGCATTACAATAAGTTTGATGGTTGATGATATTGAGAAGGTTGTTGGAGATGAATGATATAATTGATAAAGGATGATTACTGTCTTAATACTATTATTTTGTCATTGATGTCAAGCAATCGATTTTCTGATTCAGTATGATGTTGTCATATCTTAAAAAGTATCTTTTGATGAGTATAAAGATGTCGGTAAGTGACACAAAAAGAATGTGAAAATGAAGGGGAGTAATATGTTATTCAATGGGCAACTATTACCGAGTTAGACAGTGATGAGATTATGATGTTTTGATTGTTTTGATATCCTATATATATGTATTCGAAGACTAAACAAGAAGGGGAAAGAATTTCATGTAATAGAATGAGTAAAGGTTTGATACTATTCTATTTTACCAAGCAAGGAGCTAGTCGGTAAACTCCAAGGTTACCGATGTCGGTTAATGAAAGAAAAAGTCACCGAGAAGAGAATGTCTATCGAGTAAAGTTCAGTATTAACTGAGTATCAACTGAGCAATAATAGAATGCATTAAATAAGTGTATACATTATTAAATGAAGGATGCCAATAAGCTGGAGGTTTATTGAAGATAGGAATGTCATGCAAGAAGTTTGTTAAGGATCAACAGCAATTAAAATTCAAGAGTAAGATCTACAACACAGATTGAACGGTCCTAACTGAGCACAAGTACCAAGAAAGGTATACAAGTTTCAAGGCAAGATAAAACATTTTTCAGATCAAAGGATACAATGAACCTAGTCAAGTTTGAAGATCTGATGGCTAAGATTAATCATGGGAAATGTGATTAAGGAGATTAAGCGGTTGGTAATTGCTTATAAATAAAGTAATGCTGTTGATCAAAGTATGCGGGCAAACTAAAGAACAATGATGCTATAGAGGTGATTACCGAGTACAAAAAATTGAAGATCTGATTGAAGAACAAATTGAGAACCCCGGCAAGGAGAAAGATAAGTCTTATGACAAGATTATCTTGAGCACATTGAGCACATAGAATCTGCTTTAACATTTTAGATGTGAAGTTGCAGATATATTTTATTACTATTATTTATTTTTGTAAGTGATAGGAAATCTCTTAACCGAGTGGACTTAATAGTCTTATTTGTAAATCATCTTGGAAGGTAACATTCTGAATGAGTGTTTGAAATCCTTTGACAAGTTCACTTCTAACAAAGTGAAGATTCTAACAAATCTAAGGGAAATCCCTTGATCGGGTCACATCTAGCAATATGTATGTAATCTTTAACAGGATTTTCTTTTAACCGAGCATACTCTAGAAGAGTATATTTTCTTGTGGGTCTGAAATCCCACAGTGGTTTTTCTCTATTAGGGTTTCCACTTAAATCTGGTGTCAAATGTGATTTAATGTTTCATGTTTATCTGTTTATGAGTTTGAATGATTTACAGTCATAAGTCGCATATCAAGTAAATACTATCGAGGTTGAATCTGATTAGAGTAATTATTATTGAGGTTATCTGATTCACCCCCCCCCTCTCATCTAACTAACATTGGTATCAGAGCCAACCTTTCTATAAGTCTAACCACTTGGAAGGAGATATGGGGGAATACACTATGAGGGAACTTACCCATCATTTCACTCAGACTGAGAAAGGCTTTGATGAACTCAAAGTCAAATATAAAGCCTCTCTAGCAAAGAGAAGAGAGCATGTTGAGAAGCTGATGGAGCTTAATAAAAATAGTTCTTCTGATGAAGCAGACATGGAAGCCCTAGTTGAAGAAGTTGAAAAACTGAATGAATATCATGCTAACCTAAGAAGGGAACTGGAAGGACTGACTATCAGAATGTGTCAAGAGCTTGAGAACCGGAGGAAAGCTGAAGATATGATAAAAGACAAAAATCATGAGATCTCCAAGCTGAAGCAAGAAATCAGTGCACTTACCGCTCATCTCCAAGAGAGTAAAGTGGAAAAAGAAGAAATGCAATGTGAACTAAACTTGGCTATTTCTCATAATGCAACCTTGAAGGAGTCCAATGTTGTTATTACCAAGGAACTCACTGAATCAAAGGAGATACTTGCCAAATTCAATAAGAGCACTGTTAAGCTAGAACAAAAGCTTGAATCAGCAAAACCAGTGAAGAATACCACTGAACTTGGTTTTTCTGGTTATGAGGAAGGTGAGACCTCTAGAACAAAAGATGGAGCATCAAAGAAGCAACTGGCACCAAAGGATAAAGGTAAGAAAAAGTTCAAACCTATTTGCTTTAATTGTCTCAAGGAAGGACACACTGCTAATGTATGTAGAAGTAAGGCTTACAATAATTTTCCCTATTTTCTAAATAATAAGCCTAGATCCAATAGATTCAATGGTAACTGTTATGCATGCAATAAGTTTGGGCATAAAGCATTTGAGTGTAGGTCTGTTATACACAACACTGGAAGATATCCTCAAAGGAGTCAAGGAGTTTTTCCTGAATCCTTTGTGAACCGGAATCCAAACCGGTATAATGCCTATGACCATTAGTCAGGTGGTGGTGGCTATCAAGCGGCAATCGGTTGGAGAGAAACCTGTCTGATGTGTCATGGTGGTGGTCACACTACTACAACATGCAGGAGGAAGAATGGTAGAATGAATAATGGACCATGGAGATCACCGAAATGGTTTTCTATCATTGCACCAAACCGGGACACCCTGCCAGAACCTGCAGAATCAGAAAGAACATATCAAATGATATACCAGTAACTCTGAAAGGAAAGATTGATGTTGAAACTGTTAAAACAGATATGAAGACAACATGGAAGAAGAAACCTGAAGAAGTGTCACAAGAAGAATCGGTTTCTGCACCTAGTGTGGAAGTCTCTGAACCGGCAAACTAAGCTACAGAAAAGCTTAGGGGGAAACAAATCGGTGAAATATTTCGAACCCTTGGTTTACACCGGTAAAAGACCTTGACCAGTATGAGATACCTATCAATTGGCAGAAGACCAGAAATGGTAAATGGCAAATTAGGGCTTGCGCCCTAATGATGGAGCATTTATTATGGTAGGTGAAGAATTCATTTAAAAGGGATTTTCAAGTCTTTTTCACTTATCAATTTATGAGCGAAGAAGTTTTCAAGTGCAGAGTGACAAAAGGCGATTTGTATTGCGATTCAGAGAGATTACAAAACCTTGAAGAAGAATCAAAAGATAATATCAATCGGTCAAGTGAAGAACACAAAGCAGTAATCTAGCAACTGAAGTAGTGTGTGGCGAAGTAGAATTTGCAAGCCCTAAATCTTGACTTGCGAAGGTATTTTTTGAGTTTCTCTATTTATCATGGCTTTTGCATCGCACTCTAATTCTAGTGCACCCGTTGATTCAGTAGATTTCATCCAACAGAAGGCAAAATATAATGTCCTATCCCAAATACCCACTGGTGTTATAGTTGAGGAAGGTATTTTAGATTATATTGACTACAAAATAGAAGACCTAGGATCTCTAGTGATCCATTCTCAATTAAGTCTATTCTACGGGAAGGACAAGAAGATTAAACTGGAATATAGCATCCTGGAAAAGAAGAAGCTTCACAATGCGGTGTATTTTCTTGAAGATTTCATAAAAGATCACATTCAAATCATTCTAAGCAGAGTGCACAGTGACAAAATGTATCTTGAGCGCACACATGACATCACACTGGAAGCTATTCATGAAGTCACTAGTTTCTGTAACGTTGGAGATGTGCCAGCCCTAAGGAAAGCCATTAAGATGGAAATGACCAAGCTCACCAGTTCTATGAGCGACCAATGGGGAATGACCATCAATACCATCAAGGACGATCTGGTCAAATATGCTTGTATGGTAATAGGTTACCGGGCATTCTATGCTAGGAGAATTAACTATGTCTCTACTGCAGCAGTAAAAGTCGCCTACAGGATGATCATGGAAGATGCCTCGTTTGATTTATGCACTCATATGTAAAGGCAACTTCTGGTGAACCTAAAGTCAATTAAATAGGGCAATTCCTTGAAATTTAAATTTGGACAACTATTGGTCGGATTGTTCTTCTACTTCCAAAGCTATTTCCTAGGAGTCAGTGATATTCAGTGGTCTGCTGACCAACCAGTTACCAAGAAAATAAGAGAAAGTCTTCAAGCGGTTGGAACTAGTTATCCTGAAGTCCTGAACAAATACTTTGATGAGTTCAGACGCAAGATGATCCAAAGGTTGAGAATATCTGGTGATATTGTCAAGAAGTATGAAGAGGACATATGTTTCACCATCAGAGTAGATGAGTGTATAATGGAGGCGGTTAAGCCTAGAAAAGAAAAGGTGGAACCTATGGGATATGAGGTAATGTATGATATGCTAGACGGATATGCTTCTACCCTACTTGCCTCACCACTTGATCCTAAGAAGAAGAGAACTAACACCTATTTGGAAAGGGTTACACCAGCTAAAGAGCCTTCAGTAAAGAAGGGAAAGGCAGTGCCATCTGTATTGGCACTGGTTACTTCAGCAAGTCCTAAAGTGACCAAGCGGTCACCGGCAAAGAAGAAACCAGAAGCTCCACCCGCCAAGGTCTTCGAAAGGAAGTGGAAAACTAAGAACACCTCACCAGACTCAAAGGATACAAAACTTGAGGTACAGCCTAAAAAGACTAGGCAAATGAGGAAGAAGACAAAGACAACCAGCAATCAACTGGCATCATCAGCACCAGTAAATATAGACATTTCCTCTTACAAACCTTTGACACATTGTCAAAGAACTATAAATAATATTAGGAGAAAGGTACTAAGTGATTTAATAGATCATTTAGATGATTTCAATGACAATGAAAAGGAGGAAGTTGAACAGGAAGTTATTCAATATTTATGTATTAATGACCGGTTGCCATCAGAAATTAGATCTGTGACACCGGATTCTTTATATTCTTTAGATAATAAATGGTGCATTATCATAGAAAAGGAACAGGAAATAAGAGAAGAAGTATTTGCACAATATTTTCCTGATGTGTCAAATTCAGAACTTTATGAAGTTATGGAAAAGTACAAAGGTCTCTTCTTCATGAGAAGAAGAAGACTCCTATTATTGGAAGGGAAAGTCCCTGGAGTAGTAAAAGATACCCAATCGCATGCCAAAACTAGTTTGAGGTTGCACCAAGTGTCCGAAGCCAACAAGAAGGCTGAGTAAGAATCGGAAACTGGAAAACCGGATGAGGTGTATGACAGTGAAGGAGAACCGGTCACTGAACAAATGGACCCTATTGACGTTGATGCTTTGGATGGTGAAAATGTCACCTCGGATATAGTAAAGGACAAGGTTGACAAAGAGAAAGTGGAAAAGGAGAAATAGGTTAAAGAAAAGGTTGACAGAGAGAAAGTGGAGAATGAGAAAAAGAAACAAGAGGAGGAAAAGAGAAAACAGGAAGAGAAGAGGAAACAAAAAGAAGAGGAGAAGAAGAAGAAGGAAGAGGAGAAGAGAAAAGAAGAAGAAAAGAAATAGAAAGATGAGAAGAGAAAAGAAGAAGAAAATAAACAGGAAGAGGAGAAGAGAAAAGAAGAGGAGAAGAGGAAGTGGGAAGAGGAGAAGAAGAAATAGGAAGAGGAGAAGAAGAAGAAGGAAAAAGAGAAGAAAAAAGAAGAGAAGCGGAAAGAAGAAGAAAGGAAGAAGGAAGAAGAGAAAAGAAAGAAAGAAGCAGAGGAGCAAAAGAAGGCAGACGAAGAAAAGAAAAAAGCCAAGGACAAGGAGGAAGTGGCAAAGAGCGTACAAGTGGAGACCCCAAAGGCAACCCGTAGTCAAGCCAAACCGGCTAATACTACTAGTCCCATTGACCTCCAATCTGCAAATGAAATGGAGCTGCTCCAAAGAATTAATCTTGCCCAAGAGTGACTGGAATCACTAAGGAGGAAGAAAGAGTGTAATGCCCCGCCAGAAAACCCCGAAGGGATAAAGCTAAAACACACGAATGGAGTGCAACAATTTTTTTTTTTTAAATAAGACACAACATAAAGATACAATAAGATATCAAAGTACAGATTACACAGTGGAAGACATCAACTAACACCTAAAGAGTTTCCCAACATGATTACTTAATTACACAATTAACTTAACTCACGCTAACTAATCCAATAAGCCGATTGTCTTAACAATGAGATAATTCTTAAACAAGGATAATTTCTTTCAGTAAGACAAAATATAGATCACAAGATAAATTTCATCCATTAAAATTTATTCATACCTTATGTTCATAGTTTTTATTTAAAATTTGAATCATGCATCCAATTTAATAACACACTTGAGTTTCACCATAAACCAATGAGATCTTTCCATGCATACTTAATTTCCTTAACAATTATAGAATACATTCTGCAAATCAACTACACTCTTTCATGAACCACATTACTGCTTAAAGAGACGACTAAAAACATGCATTACAATTAATTTCATCTAATCCACTTACACATTTTATCAAATGCCATCCATACATGCTAACACTAAAAACATGAAACATAAGAACAAAAGCAACACATAACACCAAAATGATCTCGAAGTTCACCCCTAGAGGGCTACATCTCCGGGTCTGCTCAACTGCAAGACCCCTCTGATAATTAAATAAGTTAAGGGTACATGAGTTT
Organism: Cryptomeria japonica; assembly: GCF_030272615.1. Taxonomy (NCBI): domain Eukaryota; kingdom Viridiplantae; phylum Streptophyta; class Pinopsida; order Cupressales; family Cupressaceae; genus Cryptomeria; species Cryptomeria japonica. Next base: position 747,562,158 of record NC_081409.1, read on the forward strand.
CATATCATTTACATTCTTGCCATCAAGGTGAATCATACCAACAAACAACCGACCACATCGGTCAATAATTACATAAATGATCCCTACAAAGAAACGGATCCAACTGAACATATCAAAAGCTAATACAAGGTCCATTGCTCGACAGTACTCTAACTAGAGCCCTAGCCCACTATGGCCAACCACAAATCACCACTTGACACCTGCATAAAGGACAAGACCAGTTAAAACACCATCACAAAGCAACAACCAAACTAGAAACCGAAGACATAAACAAGTACCCCAAATCAACCAAACGACAGGGTCCAAACAAACATATCAAGGCCTTGCCATTACTTTAAACAAAAGCGAATATAGAAATTAAACTTGCATAGGCAATAACCAAAAAAGGACAATCTTCTTTCCTATTGGTTTAAACAATAAAAGTCGATCAAGTTTTCTAAATGATCTAAGTTTTCAAAATACATTAACAGAAAAACCACCATAACGAAGAGAATACAATACCACAATTGCAATAGTCCATTTGTTTATGTCTCAATACAGAGGAAAAATATAAACTAACCTATTTATTTTACTAAATGAAAATCTCATTAACTTACCAATTTTACAAACGATACATTATTAAATTTCCAATAATTCCAATAGCATATCGTATAATATATTCCTGAATAAAATATTATTTAAAAATTATCAATTTAATAAATATATTTCATTTCAACAATTTTCCAAATAAAATAATATTTTATCTTTTTCCCAAAAAGACACTTCCTCAATAAAACAGATACCAAAATTAAATATTAATTATTATATATTTATTTATCCCCAAAAATATAAACAATTAATAATTTAATAATACACAGTATTAATGAATTAAGTATTAATTAATATATATATATAATTTATCATGATTAACATATATTTAAAATATATATTAATTAATAATTAACATATAATAATCAAATATATTAATTAATATTTAATAAAACAATTAAACATTTTAAAACCCACTTTAAATTTAATATGTTATAATATATTTTCTTTTATTATTGTATGCGGGAAAAGCGGATCGATAGAACTCAATATGTGAAAAATGGAGCCCTAGGGAGCCTTGCTCACACACCCACAGGACTTCTTGGTGCAAGCTATGGAGTAATGAAGTATCATTTAGCTTCCCAAAGTGGGTCCCATGGTTCTCTATCTTACACGGTCCCTCAAACCAATGTTTTTGCTCTCAGATCACTGAGCAAAATGGTTTAGGGATGGCAAATACAAGAACGAGGGATGCTTTTTATTGATTTAATATGAGATGCATCCTAAGCTGTGCATGATTCTAGAAATGCAATAAACTAACTATAAGATGACAAGGTTAGTAAACAAACTATCCTAGCATGATATATTAGTCTATGATTGAGCTAAATGATAAAGAAAGTATTCTAAACATGCATATTTAGACTAATTTCTATCTAAAAGAGAGGCTAAATGATGAGCATATATGAAATGAAAGCTTGAATGTATTTGAGCATAAGTATGATAATAGAAACTTGGATTGATCTCTAAAAATGGAGGAATGAGAGCTCTATTTATAGTAAAAATAGGGCAATTGATGTCAGGATTGAAAGGTTTAATCAAGGGCTAAGTGTGAAAGTTGGGAATCCATGTTTGCAATTTGCACCAATGAAATGGTGACAAGTGTCAACATAGGGTTGGGTTGAGAAAAGGGGTTGGAGACATTAAATGTCTGAGAAGACCTTGTGGTTATCTAGAGATAAGGGTTAAGCTTAAGTTAGGCTTACCCATCGGATTAAGAGTTAATCCAAGGATAAACCCTTGTGCAAATGATTAAGAGATAATCATAGTCAAAGCATTAAAGGCTTGATGAGAACCTTGGGTTGGATGAAGGTTAAGTTAGGCAAAAAGTCTCTAACCATGTAAGAGGGTTGAATTAACCATGAATGGTTTGGGAGACTTTGGGAAATTAAGTGGTTGAAGACTTGAAGCCTTTAATGGTTATCAAAGACTTTAAGGGTTTGAGAAGTGACCTCCCCTTGCTTAGGGATGTGACAAAGTTTAGAAGATGGGTTAGGATAATTAGAAGCGATTAGAAGAGTCTAGAAGGGATTAGAAATAGGTTTTAGAATGCAAGTGGGAGATGTAGGAAAATGCAAGTGGATGGAGGGATAATAGGATTTAATTGAAATAAAGTTAATTTAATTCAATTTGGTTGCAATTTGGAGAAATTAAATAAATTAGATTTATTCAATTTAGGATAACTATTTAATTAAATTTGAATTTAATTAAAAGTGGATAGGGGGGATTTAATTGAATAAAATGATTTATTCATTAAATGGTCTAGTGAATTTAATTTAAATAAATTGAGTAATTTACTTAATTAAATAGAGGAATGCGGGTAATTTAATTAAATTGGATTTAATTAAATAGAGAAATGAACATAAAATATTCATTTAGGAATATAGTCATTTTTATACGTCTACAATTATTATTATTTATTTATTTTTAATTTTTTTTTTTTTAAAACATGTAAATAATTTCCAAATTCATTAAAACCCCTTTGACGGAATTTACATAGAAATAAAATTCCCAACTCAATAAAATTCATTCACAAAATTTTATTCCAATTACTTTTTCTTTAAACTAAATAAACCAATAAATTTAATTCACAATTAAATTTATTTCTAAAGAAATCAACTAATTTCACAGAGATTTATTTAAAGGACTATCAAAACAAATCAACAAGAGAGAATAATTTTTTTCATAATAATTTCCCTAATTTTCTCAAAATTAAATTACTCCCATTAACTAGAAAATTAACATTAGACAAGAATTTTAAATCAAAACCTGAATTAACCAGAAGAGGGTTTTGGATCTGACAAATAATTTACACACACCATTCAGAGAAAAATAGAATTATTTTCTTAAAAACCAACAAATCAAAGAAGCCACCCAACCTGGTATAGCTTTCTTGGAAGAAATCTGTAGAAGAGCCCTAATCTTTTCAATAAGCTTCCAATAAATTTCTTCACCTAAATTCCTAACCTGTTTCCTGTCTATCTAAAATAAAGACCTATTCCCTATTTAAACTAAAATTCTAGGTTCAATAGCTTTTTCTCAAAAAACCTAAATTTAGAATAAAAGTAATTTTATTTTATTTTCTAATTTTATAACAAAAGATAAGCTAACATGCAATAATTAAAAATCATTATTCTTTATTTTCTTTTCTCATGCAAATTAATTAATTTTCTAAATAAAGAATTAAAACAATACTTTAATTCCAATTAATTCTTTTATTCATTTTTTTTTATTTATTCTTTTATTTAGTTATTTAAAATTCTAGGAACAATAAATATAATTAGTCTAATTTATTTTTTTACTAAAATTTAAATAAAAATATATTTCTAATATCATGCAGCTTGCAACTTAATTTAATTAATTAATTAATTAAGTTTATGGAATTATCTCATAGTTGAATTGTTTATGCATTGAGATTATAAATTTAGTTAATTAAAAGAAATGCTTTTCTCCCTCATTTAATTTTTAATTAACAAAGCTAATAGTTGCATTTCACAATATTAATGAGGGTAAAATATTTTTAATTAAATTAAATTCTCAAAATCAATCTTACACACTATATAAAATAAATATGAATAAAACTCACTTTTCTAATCAAAATTGATTTTCTTAAATAATTAAAATTAATCTTTCTATTCCAAAAAGCAAAGGAGATTAAATTATTTCTATTTCGAATAAATTTAAATCTTTCCTTTTTAAAATGCATGAACTGAATAATTTCGTTATTTAAAATTAACCATTAAATTAAACTCACTACAAACATAAATAAGGCAAAATGATTAATCACATAAAAGAAACCTATTTATTTTAATTCCTCAATTACTAATGTGTTAATGAACACATTAAATCAAAATAAATACTTAGGGTTAAATACTCTGTTTACCACATGCCAAACACGCAAACCAAGTAAGCCAGCCAATTACCTGACCCACAAACCCAAATGAACAGAAAACTGACGGAACACAAGCGACACTCATTTGAGTATGACTAAGGTAAACTAAAGGTTTTACGACCACCTAACCCAAATTCTAAGGACGAAAGAGGTATACTCAACCCTGCGAATCCAGGTGAAGACGAACCTTACACCTAGGTGGTACTGTACCTGCAATCTCCTGCAACCAAGAGTCAGACAAGCATATATATATATATATATATATATATATATATATATATATATAATGAAGATGTTAGCTCAAGATTAATAACAAGAATCAGGAGGACAGTTTAAACTTACATAAGAAAACTCTTATGCATAGTTGTAGAGGACCACGTGCAATGCCTAGAAGATGTTGTTGAAGCCAATGCACAAAAGAAGCATCAAAAGGCTCTGAACACTATCTTGGTGATGAAATTAAATGAGCTCCGGTCCGAACTACAGAAAGCACAGAAAGACATAAGAGATTCTCTAGATGAGGGGAATCTGCTGCTAAGTAAGATTAGTCAACCCCATCTATTTTGTGATGATGTGCTTGCACAGAAGGAGAAGTTGCAATCTGACCTGCAAGCATATATAACCTTCAAGATGCCCTATGATTCCTTCACCACATATGGGCAAACCATTCACCGGTTTCAACTCCAAACTGCAAGAATAGAGTTAGAGATCAGCAACCGGACACGAGATTTGCAGGAACTTCAACTGGTTCTACTACCAAGACTGCAAATACTTCAGAAATGTTATCTCAATCTAGATGCCTTAACGGTCACTCAAGAGATGAGTACCTTGGATGTCATGGAGGAACAGGTTTTCCAGATGCAAACGAAAAGTGAGGTTGCTACCTCATTGCTTGAGTCATGGTCCTTACCCATGAAGACATTTATGTAGGACTTTAAATCAATTTTTGACAAGTTTCACTCTTTATTATCATAAACACTTATTATTTTAATGATAATGGAAACAGGGGTTATTTAGCTGTACTTTGTCATTGTTGGCAAAGGGGGAGTAGTATTCTGTATTTAAAATTTTGATGCATGTTATGTTTATCTCTGTAAGGGAGTAGTATACATTGTATTTTCTGCAAAAGGGATAGTGTATATGCTTAGGGGGAGTAATTTTGATTATGGCATATTTTTGTTGTAAAACACTTAGATGTCAAAAATTTTCCTAAGTGTTGCCATCAATGCCAAAGGGGGAGATTGTTGGCATTTTTGATAATGATGTTGTGATTGTCATTGATGGACACACACTTGCTTTGAGATCACTTTTTGTATGTATGAGTTATGCTCAACCGGTATTATGTATTATAGTCTTTACACTATCAGTGTTTTGCAGAAAGTGTTTACCGATCTCAAGCGGTAAGAGGACCCAAGCGGTATGAAGACCTCAAGTGGTTCGAGGATCTCAAGCGGAACGAAGGAACTAAAGCGGCAGTTATCATTTTCCCAGTCTTCATTTTTGACAACCAGTAATTGGTTTAATGTTTGAATCGGTATTACTCTGTGATGAGTTACCAACCGGTATTCGGTAAAGTTATATGAACCGGTATTACTCTGTGATGAGTTACCAACCAGTATTCGGTAAAGTTGTATGAACCGGTAATACTCTGTGATCAGTTACCAACCAATATTTTTGTGATGAGTTACCATCCACTGACACTTTGATGGTGATTTTGTGTCGTGTTACCAAATGTGTCTAGATGCAATGTAATCCTATTGGACCGACATGAAATCAGATTCCTTTATAAGGACATCATGTCTAGGGTTTTAGATGGTTTTGTTAGGGTTTTGTGTGGTTGATGAAGTTTTTTGCATGTGTGATCACAGAAGAAGATTAGGTCTGTGTGAAGAAACAGAGTGTGAAGATATTGAAGACTGAAGTAATGCTGAAATGCATTAACAATGAGCTATCAAGGATCTAACCAAGCATACTGTGCTAGTATTTAGATCACTCACTTGTTGATTACTCACATCTTCGACAAGTTTGTAACCCTTAACCAAGTAGGCCTGGAAAAGCCTTTATAAATCCTCTAACAAGGTGGTTCACAACTATGGATTTGAAATCCTCTCACAAGGTAGTCTTTAATCGGACTTATCTCCTAATAGAGATTGAGATTCTTAACAGGATCTGTTCTCGTAAAGAACATTGTATGACCTTAACAGGTCTAACCTTAATCGGTCTGGTTACTATTCTGTAGATAGTTACTTGTGAGTTTCATCTCACCATGGTTTTTCCCATTTGGGTTTCCACGTCAAAATCTCTTATGTTATGGTGATTGTGCTTTTGTGGGTGAATGTCTTATTTGTTGTTTGGTTTGCATTTTTGTTAACCAGTTTGTTAGTAAAATTGTTATACTGGTTTACTACTAAATTGTTTAAGTGTTTAAGTTCAGTATTTATTGGTATACTAATTCACCCCCCCCTCTTAGTATTCATCAAAAGTATATTAAATAAATTAATCTTTTCAAATTAACTATTTAATAGAAGAATAAATATTAAATAAATATAAAATATTTATTTAATCGCTCATAGCCATTTTTATGTGTATACAACTTTAATTCCTTCAAATTAGTCTTGTTCATCGTCAAATGGTACAGGCTACAACTGAATAAAAATGATCCTCATAGAACTATTATTGAATATGATAATGGATTTACAATGGTTAATACAAGGTCGTTTGAGCTAGTTGGGGATGAGCCCTATGTTCTTCCAAGCCAATGTGAGCAGGTATTTTACTCAAAGGTTCCACATAAACTAGGTTGGCCATTTGTTATTAGACATGATCCAAGAGGAAGGTCGATAAAGTATAATGTGATGGAAGAAGAAGATACCGAAGAAGTAGAAGATGATGTAGATGATGATCATGATTGATAGTTAGTCGATGATATTCTTGACGAAAATGTTCATGAAGAAGAAGAAGTTGATGATGATGATGATAGTGATGGTGATGGTGATGGTGATGGTGATGGTGGTGGTGATGGTGATGGTGATGGTGGTGATGGTGATGGTGGTGATGACAATGACGATGACGATGATGATGATGGTGATGATCATGATTATGATCATGATGGTCATCATGATGAGTTGGATGAAGAAGAAGATCAATGACATGAATGAAATGTATGAGGTATGTGATTAGTATATTATCTATTTAATATTGATTTCTTGATAGAAATTTATTTGACTTATATGGTTACATAATTAATTCATTACGTTTTGAATTCTAATGCCATTACATAATTAATTCATGATGCACCTCTATCTATGTGATGGATGGTGATTTAAAATACATATGTGATGGATGGTGACTTAAAATGCATATGTGATGGATTACATGTTTATGATGATACATGTGACATTTTTTGAACTTTATGTTTATTTATGGAATGTGGATTGTGTATTAGCTATGTGATGGATGGTGATTTATGATATATATGTGATGGATTACATATTTATGATGATACATATGTGATGCTTATGATGCTCAATTACATATATGATGATACATATGTGATGCTTATGATACATATGTATTTATTGTTTATCAAATTACAAATGTAATGCTTATGATGCTCAATTGTTTGTGTCGATTTCATGTATATATTTTGTGTGATGTTGCCACCCTTGGTGGAAACAGGTAATTGACTACAGACATCTTCAACCCTTTATTTGAGGAACCTACACAATCTACATAAAGTAAAGGTAAGGAATAAAAAAATATACAATGATTATGATGACTGCATATTGTTCATGTTGTGTACTATGTAATTTTTAGTATATGTGTCATGTAATTTTTAGCTAACATAAGATAATTGAATTACATATGCAGGAACCCGAACCCCTTTGATGAGGATCCTATACAGTCTCATGGATCGATAGGTATAAGTCAATACACCCTATAGAAATAGTTTATTTTAAAAAAATTACTAGGAAAACAAACTTCCTCAGTTTTTCAAACCTCGACATTAGCAGGAAACCTAAAACAGTTATCAACACTTGAGGCCCCAATTGGATTTATTCAAATTTTAATCTCAACATCAACTTTAGGGCCGACTTATCATCAACATTACCCTCATTTGCAAAATATCTCTCATTACCAACTAACTCTCTCATTTGATGGAGTGCAGGTATCACCAAATAGGTATTTGTCAAATGTGTCTTCCTCAAGTGAGGGAAATGCAGGAATAGAAGATGAAAGTGAGACATGTAGTAGATGTAAAATAGAGAGATCAACTAAAGGTCAAAATATTAGAAGAAAATTCAATTAACACATGGAATTTTTCCTTACTCAAGGGGGGGTCATGTTCTTATGATGATGAGACCAAAGGAGACATCGAGGTGCCCTTGAGGTACAAAAATATACAGAAATAATGGGTACCCAAGGAACTTCCTTCAATAAACATTGATTTTTGTGTTAACGAGAGGATATATCGCATAGCACCTTCGTCGTTACATGGTTTGGGCCTATTTTCTATTGACGGCATAAAAGTATGTTACAACAAATTTTTTGAATTGATGGACTATGTCAGACCTTATTACAATTATAAAAATTGGATGCAAATTGTTTGATATAAAAAAAGTATGTATAGGTATGCACTGTCAGCAATTTATATACAACAAAAAGATAATGATCAAAGTAAACGAGTGGCTATATACATTTATGGAAGGCCAAAAGCAACAGGGAATATTGTAGGCTTTATGAAAAGTACACGACCTGGGTCAACTAATAAGCAACCCAATTGCATATTTGAGGCGCATGAGGGAAATCGTGTATTCATATGTGCGATAAAATCAATAAGTGCAGGGGAAGAGCTGCTAATCGATTTCAATTTGAATCGTATAGATACAAACAAAGTTACTATCATGGAGGTGGTATGTACTATATACCATTTAAACCAACCTCCACTTAATGACTCCAATATACCATTTTATTATTAAGTTTTTTTGCTAAGTCTATTGGTTTTGTTTCACTAACGCTTTTTATATTTTTTCTTTGTCATAGGGCGACATGGATTTGTCACATACCATAGACAGGCATGTAGGTCTTGACACTTCTATCGAGTAGGTAACCTCATTGTAATTGTACAAATTAGATAGAAGCAAACTGTTACATTATTATGTTCTTTTATTGAGTGTTTTGGAGTAATTTTGATAGTGTTAGTAATATTCTTGTCATAGATGGATGTTCGGGGAAAGGGAAAGAGAAAGGGACCCGCAGTACCTTGGCACCTCTATAGGGATGTGGATTCAATAGTATTATGCGGTGATGACACCATATTTACCACAAACCCTATATAAATGATGAAAAAAGTGTTAAAAAAATTAATAGAGAGATTCTTTCTTTGGCATCCATGAACCCTCAGACTAATGAGATAAAAGAGAGGGTGCAACAATTGATGTGGACAGCACAAAACTTGCAAGTAAGCAGTAATGAAAGCTTTAATTATAAAAAAATTTCAATAATGGTTTGTATTTTATTCTCTTTTATGTCATTAACTAAAATATTTACGTGTTGTTTTTACGAGATTTTATGTGTCCTCATCAACCTAGTGTCCATGATCAGGGTATTGCAGGTAGGTCAGGTGATGACCATGTTCTATACATTAAAACTACTCCTTTGGACTTGTGAACTTGCTTTTTTAATGCTAGTTTTATTGATCATATATTTATTATGTAGTTGATGCAGAGGGATCTAGTTGATGCTCTTCATGACTAATCATTCATACCTTAGGGAAACAAACCCCCTTACACATCCCTTCACTTGTTCTCAACAAACCCCCAACACATCCTTTTTATAGATCCTTGACTTGGATCAACCTCTCACTTCATCATTTATAATTTTTTAGAGCTTCATACTGTGATTTGTTATTTACTATCAACTCACCTCTCACTATATGATACTCTCTCCTTTTAAAACTCGTCACATTCTACTTGAGCTCACATTCTACTTGAGCTCAACTTCCAACAAGACAAGTTACATGTTCAAGCAACTCCATGTTAGCCTTAACATTTTGAAAATACCAATTATTTCAACCATCATACCTTAACATATACTTACCCATATCCTCCAAGAGTGTTCTTTCACTTTCCTCATCTCATTAATGTCTTCTCCAACTGCCCAAGTACTCATAATCTGCACTTACTCATAGAGTCCTTACAAATTCCAAAACTACAAAATAAGGAACCTAAACTACCATTCATTGTGACTATCATGATCAAACAAGTAGATTGAAACTTTCTTGGCTTATCACTTTGAGCACCCAAAACATATCATACTTGATATTGTCTCAGACATATTAGATCTTCAAACATAGTTCGCAACCCATAAACACTATACTCATGCCATTTTTAGTGCCTCAACACCTTAGGATCAATGTCCATCATACTGGGGAAGGTTATTTAGACTTGTTCCAACCTTATTCAACACGGTCTTATTTCAACCCATTGGACATCACTCAACAAAACAATATGGTTTGTTGTCCCAAAATAGGGAAAACTTTGTCTCAGTCTGCTAGGGCACTAGTTTTCTTGACATTTGTACAACCATTCAACATAAGACCAATTAAAAATGAAAGATACTTGAGTTGACAAAAGGAATCCAAAATTTGAGAACTTTTCAATGACTATATCAATGGATATTAACAAACCCTTGTGACTGACCCAGAACTGAGGATTTTGGACAATTTAGAGAAAAATAATTCAAACTCTCCTCATTCTTCATGGCCATTGCTCTAACTTGGCACAAAACAAAGTTAACTCATTACACTTCACCCTCCAATCCTTGATTATACATTTTTAATCTATTCACTTGATGAGAAGAAACTTGAAACAGTGCATGAAACGTGACTGTCATGGAAATTTGCAATTAACAAGTTCCAAAACACAAAATTTTATTGATTTTATCAAACCATAATACATTACAATGTTCTTCAAGGTGTTTCCTTCCTTCTTCCTTTACACTTCCCTCTTGTCACAAATTTCCCTACCTTTGTACCCCTTCATATTGTTGTATCATTAAGATTAGCATCGAACACTTAATAAAGGTTCATCTTTCTTTACAATTCTTAATAAAGGTTCATCCTTGTTTACAATTCTTGCAGTTTTCATACATTTAATGTTTTATATATTTAATGTGTTGGTTCTCGAAAATGGGTTTACACTGCTACAAGGCAGAAACCAAGCTGATTCCTCTAAATACCTATAGAAAGCCACTTCCAACTATCAATATCCTTCAGGTTTGGACCAACTGCAACAAATATCTGTAAATCCTTCTACACTTTGGGCTCTGCAAAACCCGGCAGCGTAATCCCTTCAGTGAATTTCTTGATCTCTACACCACACTCAAATATTCACTAAAACAAAGAAGATATCTCAAGTAAAGGCTTGACAGAAAGGGAGAATTCTCAAGGATAGCAAATCCTTCAGTGATCCTCAACCTAACTGGAGCGTGAGATTGGTGGAACAACTCAAACATACATGAAACTTGGAAAAATGTCTTGATTTTAAAATATTTATGACAAATCACAAATAAAATAGACAAGAAATTGATAACCTAACGACATCTACTAGCAAATACCAGTGTCTTATCCATCTGGGCTACAGAGTCTGAAATATTATTGAAACTTGATAGAAACTTATCTAACAACTGATTTGATCTTAAATGATAATGCCTTACAATACCGTTCTATTTTCTATTTCTTAGCCGAACTCCTTATCAAATCCTAGTACAAGCATTATCTCTTTGTAATTTCATTCAAGCATTTTAATTAACCACTTGGATTAAAGCATAGAATGGAAAACTACATACATCATAACAATGCAACAAGTAAGTGAAACCCTTGATTCCATTAACTCAAAAGAAAATAAAGTCACACATAAGAGAGTAAGGATTTGAAATTGTATCTGTATTAATTTCAAAAGTTATCTTCTATCAGATAACAAAAAATGTTTCATTTACAAAATAACCCACTTTGAAATATGAAACTGGTAACTGTTTCGTACTTTTTCTCTATAAAATAACATTACAATTCTTGTTATTTTTCCATGACTTCCCAAAAATGGAACGTAATCCTGCAGACCGGACCTACCTAAAGAGACCCTCTTTAGAGATTTTGGAACCCTTTCGTATGGCCTTGATTTCCCTTTTATAGAAAGCAAGGGAGCAACAAGCTTTAGGCCTAAGGACACATGTCACCAAAAAATTAAGCCAAGGAGGCCATACACATTTCTGTTACAAAATAGTCCTTATCCATATGCCAGTACTTGAGATAAAGTGGAATCAAAATCTTCAACTGATTCTTGGTAGAAACATAATTGCTTGAGTTGTGTCGTTATCACCCTGACACCTTCGGATGGACTTTGAGATGCCCATTCTATTTTACATAGCATTTCCCTTCTTGGAAAGAAAATCAAATCCTGGCAAGAACTAAAATTGCTCCATAACTAGAGGAAGATCTCCAACCTTTATGCCTTGGATCAAAGGAAGTGGAAAGAGGAGCTTAAGGGAAAACATAATATGTTGAGAAGGCATTGCAACTTCCATGTCGTTGCAGAGATGACTGGCTACCACTCCTTACTCGAACAAATCCTTCTTTCAGTTAACTATCTGCAGTAATAGGTAACTAACCGGTTAAGGTCTACAAAAGTGCTCTGCTAGGTGAATCCTATTAAAGATCCCAAAGCTCTGTTAGGAGCTATACCCTGTTAGAGGTGGTACCATGTTAGGAGTAACCTCGGTAGAAGATTTCAAACCCAAACTAATGGATCACTTGGTTAGAGGATTTGTACAATGAAGCTTGTTAGAGCTTACTCGGTTAGGGGATTTGACTGTTGTGGTGATTAGAAAACAACAGGTGGTGTGATCTAGAAGTAGCACATCTTGCTTGAATAGATCCTCTTCTGCTCACTCAAAACTGCATCATCGACATACTCAGCAACGCCTTCAATAAATTGCAACAACTTAACACTTCTATTTCGCATCATGAAAATAGTTCATCACAATGTCGTTATATAGACATTAGATTTCATGTCGGCTCAAGAATCATATCACAATTTCCTAGGTGCAGTGTATCTGGGCAATCTAACATAACACATCACAGATTGCCGCCAAATTTGTCGGTTAGAGATAACTCATCACGACTAGTGATAACTCATCACACAATCAGTGAAACTAGTTGGAACATTGATATTGGTTAAGAGTTAACCTCTTCCAACTCATAGACTGATTGTCCTTCATTTGCCTTTGTTGATCTCCACAGTATCTCCAAACTGGTGCAAGTAGAATTAATAATGACCAATTGTCATTCTTGCATATACCAGTTGTCTACATATACCGGTTAGACACCTTCAAAACCGATTGGACTTCTCTATGCATATAATATCGGTTTTGCAATACAAAGACTTAGGAGTAATACTGGTTTGTCTTAACTAAGATGACTATGACAATGTGAACATATGTGTGTGTATACATGTGCCATCAATGATAACACATGAATTCATCCATTACAATCATCATCAAGCCAACAATCTCCCCCTTTGGCATTGATGGCAATACTTAGAAAATTTTACAACTTTACAACTAAGTGTGCTTACAAAAATTGTACAAACATATTTCTACTCCCCCTTAACAATACATACAAAATATTCACAACATGTACATATTTCTACTCCCCCTTTGACAACAATGTCAAATTGAAAAGTTATATATATATATATATATCAAATGTTGCATCAAAAACTACATATACAAAAAATATAAGTCTTTTCAAGGAGTGTTCACTGCAATTTCAAGAAAATGTCACTAAAATGATCTTCATCTGAGTAAAATCATTATCTCATGTTTCCAATAATGTTTCAGTGATCTCAATGGTTGTCATAACTTGTGCAGTGAATTCTTCCATTAAATCCACTGTGCTCATCTCTGAAGTTGCCAAAACTGCTTCTGCATCCCGGTATACCCGTTGTAAGATGTCTACTTTAGGTCTCGACTGGTTCTTTAGTTCTTTCAAGGATTGAAGTCTCTTAGCCCATTCACAATCATAAATATCTAACCGATGTTGCAAGTCATCAACCGATTTGCCAAATGCTAAGGTTGAATCCTGTAAAGATATGTAAGTAGTACATATCATTTTCAATTCTTGTTATGTCTCTTCTCGTCGCTTCTTCAAATCAGGATAGAAAAATGAAACATTAGATGCATTGGCTAGTATCCTTCCCCTAGTTTCAACAGCAGTCTTCAAAAGATCTTTATTAAGAGATGAAGCAATCTTCCCTGTATCAATATCTTTCATTATTTGCTCTCCTCTTTTCCTTCTATAATTCTTATCAGCTACAGTCTGAGCAGCTTCTTCAAGAGACTTTAGATGGTCAGAATCATCAGCAACCAACTGGCCAAGCTTGTCGATAGGGGTTGTCAAATTTCCAGTGTCAATCTCTTGTAGGAGACTTGACAGAATCTCGACAGCAGTTTGAATTGTTTCTGCTTCCTTTCTCTACTCTTTCAATCTTTTCTTTTGAGCTCTTGATTGCATCAAAGAAGCAATCTCCATGAGTTCAAATGAACTCATATTATCTACATCTATAGGCCCTTTAATGCTTATTGAGTCATCCTCATTGTAATGCCCCACCAGAAACCCTGAAGGAATACCACACTACAAGGAAACTAAAGGGTACAATAAAAAAAAATTTAAAAAGATTAAGTGCTTTAATATCACATTGCACATATAATAACACAAGCGGAAGTCTAACATTGACATCCTAAAGGATTATCAATGAAGATTACTTCGAACTACAACAACATCACAATGTTAATCCAATTATCCATCTAATTAGGGAAACTCAATTACAATATTTAAATCAAACTCATAAACTAATTTCCAAATTGAAGATTTAAAGAGTTACGATATATTTACTTCCAATGATTCATTTGCACATAAGAAGAAAGATAACTAAAATGACATAAATTCCATTGAATTAAAATTACAACATTTAATAATTACATGGTTTCAATAGTACAAATGAAATATATAGGTTACAATGCCAAGGTTACATAGTTTACTGATACAATGACCACATGGTCTCAAATATACAATAATCTCGAACATGAGCTGATATAAGAATCACGAACCAAGGAACACCAGTGAAGCCGATCCTCGCATGAAGCTATGAACAAAGATATCCGATGGGAAGTGGCACTACCACCTAACCATGTGATCAAAAAATGAAACCACCCCACCATGCTAGGAGATAGCAGAAGACCCTCAAGCAAGCATAACAAGACAAGTATGAAAGTACAACATGACTCCGCAAAACTCAAGTGACTCAAATCACAAAACACTAGTGACCCTAAAGAGATAGTGTCATCACATGGCTTAAGATGGTTACCCTAGGTGGGTCTCCATAGGTCTCGGCCCCCATCCTGGGTTATCCTGGTAACCTTTTCCGAACCCCCAACTCCATCTAAGTATCATGCGGACCTTACCAACCCTTCGTGAGGACAAGGTGGTAAGTATGTCATTCCAGGCCTTCTCACAACACCTTGAGTCTATACAAGCACTCAACCATGTGCGAGGTACAATATCTTAATAACATTATAACTACCCACCCCCTAATAAATTATTAGGTTATCACTTATTAACTAACTTTTGAGGGTTTATCCTGCCATCCTCTTCGGGTGCGGCCTCCACTCGAAAGCCACTCTCTCATAGGACACTATCAGGTACGGTCTCTCTACGAGAACCCTATGGCAAAACTAATAGCCATAACTAAACCTGGAAAAATACAGGTGAAGGATACACAAATCATAAACCCAGGATTGACCATTTGGAATAAAACACACAATGGCTCACATCAACAGGATTACACAACAACACCTGACCAAGGGGGTATAACAACATATGACATAACGACGACTCAACCAGAATTGCAACGAAATTAAGCTATGACTACAGATACCATTTACACTAAGATCCTAATACAGGCAATCTTTTCTTTAAACAGCCAAAAACATAAAATACTTGCAATTAAAAATATTCCAAAAAATAAGAAATTACAACTTGTATATGGTGAAAATGGATAGCAATAAACAACAATATTGAAAGACTAAAATGGATTCAACCACTAAACCCTAGCCTAACAATGAACAAAGATCCACCATAACATATGAAGATAACCTAAGACAATGCAAAATAACTCAAAATCACAAAGATTATACCATCACATGTCCACTAGGGTTTTGATCTCCATTCTTCCTATCTCCATTGATCTTGTTTGATATGCTTGCTCTCAGATTTTTGTATGCACAAGAGCTCAACAAAGAACGGAATGTGGTTGCAAGTAGAATTGTAGTGTAGTCAATTGATCAAGTAGTTAGGGTATGTCATTAGGGATTGTCAATGAAGAAAGCATCTCCTTAAATAGAAGACACAATAAGAAATGGAGGGTTAAGATTGAGAGGTGTAAAAAGAGAGGTCGGCTAGGATTAAAGGGTAGGTATAAGAAATACCAAAATAATGAAAGAGGTAGGTAGTGTAGGAAATAAGAGATGAATGACATGTGTCATGTGTAGAAAAAGATAATGAATTAATTAAATAAATAAAGATTTATTTAATTAATAAAAGAAGTAGGACAATTAAATAAATAAAATATTTATTTAATTTAGGAAAGGGATAATTTAAATAAATAAATGTATTTATTTAAATGAGAAATAAGGCTAGAAGGGGATAAATGAATTAATTAAATAAATAAGGATTTATTTAATTAATAGAAGAATTAGGATTAGATAATTAAATAAATAAAATATTTATTTAATTAGACATGACAAATTTAGGTGTCTACACAACTATATTAATAAAAGAAATTCAATATTGTCATTTTTCCAATAAGACTATTTTAGCCACATTAAAATTAACCCCCTAATCATATGTCCATGTTTAAATAAAGAATCTAAATACATACTTTTCTGAAGAAAAACTAATTTTTGAAATAAATAAATAAATAAATATATATATATATATATATATATATATTAAAACATAACTAATTTACACAATATCCAATAATATCCAATTAATAGAATACCATTATCTAAAAACATAAATATAAAAATAAATAAATAAATATATATATAAAAGAAAACCGAATCAAAATTTATACTGGAGGCACGCAGCCCGAAATTCATTATTTACTGGAGGCACACAAAAATAGGGAAGGCGAATTACTTTATGTCTATGGTAGCTTCTGCTACCCTATGGCAGCATGCTACCCATAAGGTAGCCCTGCTACCCTACGGTAGCAGGTGCTACCGCACGGTAGCACTGCTATTGCCACTCTGAGACAACAGAGATTTAAAAATCTCAACATCCCCACTCTGAGACAACAGAGAAAAAAAAAACCATAGCATAATAATAATTTTAAAAGAGTAGAACCAAAGTTACACAAATAAATTACTGGTAAAGAAACTCATAAAAACATCCAAACTCTGTGACAAAACAAAGAGGGCAAAACCCCATTTCTTTTCAAAAATTTCCTTCATAAGCCCAATTTTTCTTTTAACCCAAATTATAATGTTTTTCCTCAACCAGGAAGAATACAAAAATCGCATAACACACAGAAAGAATTTATTTGGAACAAAGGAGGGTAAATCTGGCAAAAATTTGCCAACATAACCCCCTACAATTTCTCAATATCAAAGCTAAATAATATAGAAAGGAAATAATAAAACATGAGAATCTCCACAACAGATATTGGAGATTCACACTACTTCTCTCTTTTAAAAAAAAAAGACAAAACCAGGCAAAGCAACCCAGCCTGTGAAGCTTTCCTGGAAGAATCTCATGGAAGAGCTCAGCCTTGCAACCTGGTTTCCAAGCCAATCCCTCTTACCAGCAGTCCTCTGATATTTACTTCTCCAACAAAATAATTCTTCCAAAATTATTTTTTTCTCCAAAAATCTCTGCCTCCTTCCCGTGAACTCCCAGGAATAATAAAATAAAATATATTTAACCTAGACTTTTAGGTTGAAAATATTTTACCCAAAAACATAATATTTAATTTATTAATAAAAGGAATTTTCTTTTCTTTTCTAATTTCTACAAAAAAGATAAATAGAATGAATTTGCAAAAATCAATACTTTTTGTTTTTTCTTTTCTTTTCTCATGCTAATTTATTTACTTTTCCAAAAAGAAATAAATGCAATACTTTAACTCTATTTTATTTTTAAAATCTAGGGAACAATAAATGCAATTAATTTAATTTATTTTCCACTAAATTTAAATAAAATTATATTTCTAATATAATGCAACTTGCAAACTAAATTTAATTATTTCATTCAATTAATTAAATTCATAATCACCATGCATAATAATACATAATTTAAATATACCAACTAAGAAATAACGCCATAAATTTCATTAAATAATTAAATCCACTAGGGCACGCAAACTAAGAAAACCCAACGAAGACTCAGAAAACGTTAAATGACAACACTTGAAGGTCGAACAACCAAACAGGACAACCAACTAACGACACTCACAGGAGTGTAACTGGGGTAAAATTAGGGTCAACCGCTATCTCCTCCACTCCCATCGGACAAATAAGGCACGCTCAGACCTGTGAAGCCAGGTGGAGTCGATACCCTGTACCTACCCGGTACTTGTACCTGCAATGTCCTACATCATCGAACAATGCATGCATATATACAAATATAGAATACACACCAATGAAGGAGAATCGTGACGTTGCCTGTCTCACCGGAGTGAGTGAAGGAAAATCATCCCCTCACATCCAATACACTTGCAAACACGCAACATATAATTACACATCGCATAGATAAAGTGAAGTGTCAGTACATAGCAATAATCCATAAAATACCACAAATCACAAGTACTAAAATACTATAAATAGAGTAAGCATCTCATATCCAGATAAAGCATGAAATAATGTCATATAAGTCTGAATAACACATAATGGTAATGTATCCACTGAAAGTAAACAATAGTAAAATATGAGTCTAATAAGTTCAATTGAGGAGGGGTACTACACTCATCATCATTTTGTTGCTTCATCTTTGCTTATTCCTTTTCCTATGTTTTCTCTTTCTTTTCATCCTTTTTTCTTTTCAGTTTCCTTTACTTCAACCTCTTTCTCCGGTTTCTCTTTCTCTCTTTCTGTCTTTGTTTGTTTCTCCTATGTATCTGTTGTAACCAGTGGCAGTTGCTTTTCCACTTGGTGTTCTTTGTCTGGTGGCGATTGAATATCCACACTAGGTTCAACGATCGGTGTTTCAGTTGCTTCCTGTGTAACACTAATGACCGGTTTCTATAAAGGTTCCATAACTGGTTCAATGATATTACCAGTTGTATCAATTGTGTCTAGGATTTCATCATTGTCATCTACAAAGATAACCGGTAGAGAAGTAGTGTCATCCTTATTCTTAGCAGGATAGACAACATCTGGTTGAATAAACTCTTCAACTTCTAGCTCCGATGGAGCTCCAGTCTCTGTTTGGTCATCTTTATGAGACTTCATCTGCTCATGCATCCTTTGAATATTTCTAGCTATCTAATGAGTTTCAACTTCAACAGATTGAACCTTTCCACTCAATAACTTCAATCTTCTTGCCTTAGAATGAAACTGTCCTTTGAAATTATCAAGCAATGCTAATAATTCATCTCTAGGTAATTCAGGAAAATATTGAATGAAAATTCTATCAATAATTTCTTGATCTTGTTCAACAACCAGTTTCCACTTATTTACAAGAATAAAATACAAAGAATCATAAATATCCTTTTCAATATCTTCAGGCAACCGATTGTATTAATGTAGTACCCCTCACCTGATCAAACTCTTTTAAACCCAGTTTGACCTTGGTTGACCTTTTAGTGGCTTTTTGGATGGTTGATATACCATGTTGTGATGTTATATTCAGGGATTATGCTTGATACTAGTATTGTGTAGGAATGAGATACGAACTTCACCTGGCCTTCATATCATCCCTAACCTTGGCTCAATGGTGAGTGTTGTTAATCTCTGATCATCTCTACCAATTTCGGTATGCAAGTCATGTCTTTACGATGTTTGGTTGAGTTTGTATGTGTTTCATTTTGTGATTTGTTAAATCCTTCTAGTATATTAATTGTAAAATTTATTATTTTCTCTTGGGGTAATTTTTGGGTTAAAGTGTATTGTCTTGAGTAAATTATATTAGGGATAAACTACAAGGACCCCCTTTAGTATTGAAACAAATAAATCAATTTCACCAAGCCAGATATTTAAATTAATCAATTATATATAAATCTTGTGGTGAATTTAATTATGGGTTATATGTTTTTTTTTAGAAAAGGGTAATTAAAATTGTGAAAATAAAATATCTACATGTTGACTTTTGTGTATGAGAAAATTAGATTTATTTAATAGCTAAATATTCATTTGGAAGAAAAAGTATTTTGAATTTGCATTTAAAAAAAAAAATTGAAGAAAATAAATTTGCCCTAACAAAAATAAAAAAATAAAAGGATACTTTGGGGATGCTTTTGTATTTTGGGAAAAATGGGGATTTTGGGTGAAGAATTCTTGCTTGCAGCTGGAGAAGGGGTTTACTCTTCTTCAATCTTCATCTAGGAAAGCATATAAGTTTGTTGAATTTAGTTTTTTATTCAAGTTTTTACAGCTGGAAGGAATTTGTATTTTTTTTGTTCATTAAATCTTCCTGGCAAGCTGTTATGCTGCCAAAATTTTCAAAAAAAAATGGCTTTCTGAATTTTTCTATTTACTGGAAAAGAAAAAAGAGATTTATGAGAATATTTAACTTGCTCTATAAAAAAAATTATCTATTTTTCCATTTCTATAGTTCTTTGTTTTGTTTTGAAAAACTATTTTTAAATTCACTGTTATTTTTTTTTATACTAATTTTTTGAGTCTCTATATATGTTTTGGGGGATTTGTTTTAAAATTTCAAAAAAAAAAATAATAAAACTTTTTATATTACCCACGGAATGGGTTGAATAAAAATAAAAAAATAAAACTTTTTATATTACCCAGAATAAAAAAAAACTTTTAATATTACCCACGTAGTGGGTTGAATTAAAAAAACTTTTGCAACCCACTAAGTGGGCAGCTCACAGCATGTGAGGAGGGGGGACAAAATATATTATTATAATATATATTTTTTTAAATAAGTATATATTCAGGTTTTATTTTATGTTTATTTTATGTGTTAAAAAAATGATTAGGGAAAATAAAATAGATAAGTTGGGAATCAAATTTTTTTTTTTTTTTGAAATATAAATATTACATGAATAAATACATATAATGATTTATATTTTTGTTTCTTATATGTATTGGTAAAAAGGTAAAATTAAATAAATGTAATTTTCGTGTTTAATTTATTATGTAATGGTGATTTTTCAAATGTAGTATTTTGAAAATTTAGATGGATTAGAAAATCTTGGTCGACATGTATCTTAAATGAAAGGAAAAATTTATTATCAATTTAGATTAGCAAAGATGCGTGATTATTTACTGTATTCGCATTTATTTTCGAAACATCAAATCCTTGGTTAAATTATTAAGAGGTTGTCATGTGGTGGTCTTCATGGTTATTCATGTATCGAGTCAAGGATTTGTCAGATGGTTAACATTGTATAAGGGCTTGTTTGGCCAAGTGGTTTTCTATCGTTTTGAACTTCATGTCCAATTTCTTATTTATAGCTTGGTTTTTGGGGTTCGTTGATTTTTGGTTAATTGTGCACTTTGACCTTTCTTGCTTTTTATCCTCGTTGTGGTCTTGGCATATGAGTAGACCAAATTGTGTTTTAACTTCAGTTGATTAAACCTAGATGGTTGAGTTGGGCAACCTGGTGAATTACTCAGTCTTCTATTTTGAACTTCCTTTTGTGATATTGGTTTTTTTTATGCCTTGGAGTCCTTTAGTTTGTATAGTGTCGTAAGGGAGAGTAGCTTTCGAGTGGGCATCGCACCCAAAGTGGTAAGCAGGATAACCCATCGAAAGTTTGTCTAAATAAGTGATAACTTAATAATATATTAGGGGGATTCATAGATGAAACATCAAGTAAGATAATTGTGTCTCACTCATGGTTGAGTTCTAGTATAGACTCGGGATGTAGTGAGAAGGCCTAGAATGGCAAACCAGCAACCTTGTCTTCACGAAAGGATGTGTTGGGTCCACATGAGACTTGGATGGGGCTGGAGGTTCGGGAGAGGTTACCAGGATAACCCAAGATGGGTGTCGGGACCTATGGAGGCATGCTAGGATAACCATACCAAGCTATGTGATGACACTCTTCCCTTATGTTCACTAGTGTGCAGTTTGTGTTGATTATGTTTGGAGCACTATTGTGCGAGTCATATCTGATTGTTTAAGCTTTTGTGAGTACCTGATATCCATGTTAGACCATGAGATGCTTATGATGGATTGCGAGGAATTAGTTTCGTTGGTGCTCCAGTTGTTCTCTTGTATTTACTCAATATCATGTTTCAGATGGATCCTCTTTCTTCTTCTTGGATCATTCATGTATCTCTTGGACCCTATGTGGTCATATGTATTATTTTCTTTTGTACGCCTTGATGACAGGATGTAATTGATGTAAACCTTATATATTTTTCACCTTTTATTTTATAGAATGGTCTTGCATTTGAAGCGGGCCCGGAGATGTAGCCCATTAGGGGTGAACTCTGTTACCAACTCGTGTTGTATGGTATATGTGTTCATCTGGTTCCCTTTAATTTTGGATGTGTGAATGGTATTATTGTTAAAAAGTTTAATGTAATTAGGTGATATTAATCTTGATTGTATGTATGAAGTTATTAATTAAATGCAGTAATATGGATTATGATGAATGTAGCTTTAGTGATGTAAAGTAACTAATGGTACTTGTATATATTCAATCATGATTAGTTTAATCTCTTATGGAATTTAATTGCTATGTTCATGTGGTAATCATTCTATCAAGACTAGGTGTAATCCATCTCATTGTTAATTGGATTAATAGACCTTAATGTTCATTGGATTAATCGAGTAATCTTTGTTGGAAACCCTTTAGGTGTTTAAGTCAAGTCTTCCACTTGTGCAGATGTATTGCAATGTTTAATTTAATGCATCTTAAAGTTCATTAATGGTTAGAAAAAAAATTATTTGCACTATTTTCTAGAGTTATAGTTGAATCCTTTAGGGTTTCTTGGTGAGGCATTACAATTGGCACAAGTGGTTGATTACCTCTTGAACAATTTGTTGCTTCTGATCATCATCAAATGAATAAAAATATTCTTTCACATTATCAAACGGTTTCCTCCCTAATATTTTTAATGTTCTCTCAAAATCAGTCATGGGCTTGTAAGATAAAACATTAATAGGAATACTTTGCTTTGAAATGTCTTCAACTGGTTTGGCTTTCTTACAAGTCACTTTCATCTTCTTTGGTTCCTCTTCAGTGTTGGTATCCTCAGATTTTGCTTGAAGAATGAGTTGCCTACCTCTCTTCTTCGTTGTAGTTTCCTTCTTAGCATATACTTTGGGTGTCGGTTCCATTTTGACTTGAACACTTCTTGCCACCCTTGTACCAGTGGTCATTGGAGGTGCTTGTTCAACTTTCTTCTTCTTCTCTTTGGCACTATTGGGTTCAACAAATGCATTTCTTTCCTGGTAAGTTCCCAGTCTTTTCTTCTTCTTATCCTTGGGAGATGCCAAAAGGTTGTTGGCATATCCGATTAATAAGTCATAGTTGACTTCATAACTCATTTCTTCCATCTCATTTTCCCTATGTTCTACGGCCTCCACAAGACAAAAGTCTGTGGTAACTGTGAAATAGATGTCTTTGCAAAGTGTTTCACCACATCTTCAGGTAGCCTTGACCTCATGCTCATCTTCTTTTGGAACTCATTAAAATATATGTTCATAGAAATAGGAAATGTGTTCTTTACAGCCTTAATGTTGTTCTTGATTTGAGATGTAACCGGTATGTCCTTCGACCATTGAATGTCACCAATTCCCAATAGGAAATTTTGAAAATAGAAGAATAGACCAATCAACAGTTGACCAAATTTGAACTTTTGACTACTATCTTTCTTAATTGAATGTAGGTTCAACATCAATTGGCTCCTTATTCCCTCGCATAAGTCATAATCTGCATTCTTAGCAATCATCCTCTAAGTTGCATGCACAGTAGCAAATGACACACTGTTCATCCTGCTGGAATAAAATATCCTATAACCAATGACCATAGTTGCAAGTCTAATTGTTGGTTCTTTAATGTTGTTGACTGAAAACGCACGACCGTCAAAGGTGGTCTAAGATAGTGCAATCACAGTCTCTTTTGAAATTTTCCTCAGCTTTGGAACTTCACCGATTTGCCAAAAACCAGTCATTGCATGAATTGCTTCCTTCGTAATTGTGTGCAACCTTTCAAGATACATATTCTCTCCATGCACACAACTAAGAATTATCCTAACATGCTCTTATTCAAGATCTTCAAGAAAATATGTCGCATTATGAAAACCTTTTTCATAATCCCTAATGAACTCAGGTTTGATTTTCCCGTTTTTATCACACAAAGATTTGAGTTGAGAATATATTGACAAAGATCCTAAATCCTCAATTTTAGAGTCAATATAATTGGATAAATCACCTTTGATCATAACACCTTCAGGAATTTGAGACAATGTGTTATATGATACTATTTTGTCTAATTCCAAAGACTCCATAGGTTCAACAGTAATCATAAGTCTCTCTGCTTGCTTAGACGATGATGCCATTCTGGATAAACTTAATTTGAGAGAGATTAACAAAAGAATACCTTAATTTCTTTGTGTTGGAAAGGTTTGCGATTTATCTCTCAAATGTACACATGTTTTGCCTTTACTAATCTTCGAATTCGATTCAATCTTTTGATCCACAACACAAATCTGTTCACAACCAGCTAGCAATTCTCTTTTTCGCACTACAGGTGCTCAAAAACACTTCTTCAAATACAATTAGGGTAAAAATAACATGGTAAAACTCTCTTTTATAAACTTACCCACTGCTTAATTTCTCAACTGATGGGGTAACAAACCCTAATATATCGCTTGACAAAAACTTCCCAATACTGACAGGTTTATAACTGATTGACAATCTTTTAAAAATCAACAGAGATATCAAGAATTCTCACAAAATAACTCAAAATGCAAAACACTTTTACCACACATTCTTCAAGGGGTCCAGAAGTAGATTTAAAGTTATGCTCCCCTTAGGCTTGTTGAAAGGGCTTATTTTTTCAATGCAAGATTCTCCACACTAGGTGAAGGGTTAGATTTTTCTACAGGCTTTTCCTCACTCTTCTTCTTCCAGATCTTGTTCATCTCCATTATGTTTTCCTCCACATTGACCTTGTTGTTACATTTCTGATCTTCAGAGTGGTTAACCAGTTTGTTCTTCCTAGTTCTACAGAACTTTGCCATGTGTCCTAATTTGTGACAATGATAGCAAGCCATCCCAGATGATCTCCAAGGTCCTGCATTACCTCTTCCAGTTCTTCTACAATTCATAGCCACATGTCCATAATTATTACAAATGATGCAGATCACATTTGTTACATTTTCCATTTCATATGGACTAAACCGGTTGACATAGGGTTACTACTAGTCCATGTTTCCCCGATTGTCATACGTTCTTCTCCAGTCACCATTAGGTCTTGGATTCATGTGAGGTGCCGGATTGTTTGCTCCATATCTGCATTCAACTAATCTATGTCCATACATGTTGCATGTAAAACAATGACCTTCAAATTTTCTAGACACATGCCTAGCATTTGCATTATAGCCTATATTCTCATTAAGTCTGCTTCTACACACATTAGCATTATGTCCAAGTTTGTGACAGATAAAGCAAACGGGTTTAAAAGCTTTCTTACTGGTAGGCTTGTTAGCCTTAGGAGCATTTTTACCTTTGTGCATGTTTCTCTTATTACCGGAAGATTCTCCTTTCTCAATTGTGTTGAATCCTAGTCCAGATGTGAATCAGTGATAGCAAAAACAATGCCACTTTAAACATAGACTGGTAAAGACAATTAATCAGTTTACTTCATACTATGCATGCAATCCAAAATGATATTAAAGCATTCACAAAAAGTAAAACATCCACCATAACACAAGTGTATATACGTGGAAAACCCAACTGAGAAAAACCACGGTGAGATGGAACTCGCAAGTTAACTATCTGGAGTAATAGGTAAATGACCAGTTAAGGTCTACAAAAGTACTCTGCTAGGAGCGAATTGAGTTAAAGATTCCAAAGCTCTGTTAGGAGCGAATCGAGTTGAAGATTCCAAAGCTCTGTTAGGAGCTATACCCTGTTAAAGGTAGTACCCTGTTAGGAGTAACCTCGGTAGAGGATTTCAAACCCAAACTAATAGATCACCTGGTTATAAGATTTGTACAATTAAGCTTGTTAGAGCTTACCTAGTTAGGAGATTTGACTGTTGTACTGATTAGTAAACAACATATGGTGTGATCTAGAAGTAGCATATCTTGCTTGAAGAGATCCTCTTTTGCTCACTCAAAACTGCATCACCCACATACTTTGCAACGCCTTTAGTAAATCACAACAACTTAACACTTCTATGCATCATGAAAATAGTTCATCACGATGTCATTATATAGACATTAGATTTTATGTCATCTCAGGAATCATATCACAATTTCCTAGGTGCAGTGTATCTGGGCAATCTAACATAGCACATCACAGATTGCCACCAAATCTGTCAGTTATGGATAACTCATCACGACCAATGATAACTCATCACACAATCAGTGAAACCAATTGGAACACCAATATCGGTTAAGTGTTGACCTCTTCCAACTCATAGACTGATTGTCCTCCATTTGCCTCTTTGTTGATCTCCACAGTATCTCCAAACCGATGCAAGTAGAATTGACCATGACCAATTGTCATTCCTGCATATACCGGTTGTCTACATATACTGGTTAGACACCTTCAAAACTGATTGGACTTCTCTTTGCATATAATACTGGTTTTGCAATACAAAGACTTAGGAGTAATATCAGTTTGTCTTAACTAAGATGACTATGACAATGTGAACATATGTGTGTGTGTACATGTGCCATCAATGAAAACACATGAAGTCATCCATTGCAATCATCATCAAGCCAACATCATCACCCGGATATTTTCTGCTCATCCTGCCAGCTATGGATTCCAACAATCATGCCTACAAACCCAGGTCACTGTCACCTCTAGGCCATCAATCAACTGCCTCCTACATAAGCTCACCTTGCGTGAATGATTTTATTATTATCTTATTCCTCCTTGAGTGTACAGTTTTCTGCTTCAAAATCTCTATCAACAAGCAATCTTTGATTTCATCGGGGAAGTCGTGATCCTTCATATCCAACTCAAAAATTATTTCAATCCTTTCATGCCTTTGGGACATCATCCTTTCTTGTCAAATCAATCCTTGACCCAACAAAAACCTTCTACAAGGATGAGTCGACATTCAAAAATTTTAACTTGTCGCTATCTGCTCCAAGTTGACAAGATTGTATTTTGTTCATTCTATCTTTCCCACGCGGGCGACAACCAATACCTTTAATGACCCTTTTAAAAAATAATTTGAAACTTAGACCTAGATCCTGCCCAGCATGGCAAATAAAACAATCATTAATGGTCAATATGGCATTGACCTTCCATCACGGCTTTTGGACCCATTAAACCTATGACATAGCAGTGCCATATCATCTTTTAGCTTAACACTGTCAACGGCTCCACCGTCGGTCTTCTTGGTTAGCCTGGGACATGTGCCATCATCTCGTGATGTCGTGGTCCTTAAAATTCTTGCATTTTCTTTCCCAGGGATACGAGGGTCATCAGATATGTTTGCAATTTACTGCACGACCACAGTACCCACTAACCTTTGCAAATTAAAAATCAGGCACCTTTTCGCCCAAATCATAACATCATCATCTATTTGAAACATGTGCAAATTGATAGGGTCATTAGCAAGCCAGTCTTTACCTCCTGAGCACCAGTAACATGAGGTCTTGAAAAGTCAAACCACCAGCCTGCCCCTCTCTACTGAAGACATGTGGCATCATCTCGTGATGTCATGATCTTTATCTTCCCTGCACTTTCATCTACGGGTAAGCACGGAACGTTAGATCTAACCTGCCTTTATCCACCAGCTGAAATACTTAGAATTTTTTAGATTTAGGAAACTATAAGGGGCCCGCTGAAAATGACATAATCCTTAGAAAGTATAATGGCCCCGCCAACAGTAACCGACCCTTGGCTTAAGTGGAAAAAGGTAATGACGGATCATATCAGGCTTAGGGTTCTTTCTGTGGAAAATCACAAACCCTAAACCCTAGACCTTGAACTTTGACGGAGGGCAAAGTAAATCCTGAATGAGCAGTAATTTGGCTCAAATATGAAAATTCTTCTGCAGTTAATTTTAGGACTATCATAATATATTATTCTTTAGGTGATATCAATGTTCCTGTGCAAACACCGCCTCATCCGAGGTTAGCACCACATGTATTGCCGACTACATTGTCGGCAACACGCAGCATGCAGACATCGCCTACTGCACGTCATGTTGACCCGCCCACTATTTGTAGATCCCTCTTTTGCCCTCTCTTTTGTTATGTGTTTATTTCCCTTGAAGTGTTCTTTCTTGGGGGCATTTCATAGTGGATTCATTTTCTGCAACAGGAGATGCACATGAGGATGCGCCAGAGGTGACTACTGGTGATAACATACCATCATTTCCTGGATCGTCATGTATTGCTAGTATGGGAATATTACAAGCCACATTGGTGGTGAGTGACAAAGAATTGATTCCCTTTAAAGATACAGAAGGTTTCAAGTACTTTAAAATTATTATTATATATAATCTAATTGTAATTTACTTACTGATCACTCATTTTGGACTAATGATCCCATGATTTTTTTGCAGGAAATGATATTTTTTATAGAAATCTTAAATGACATTGCATTGAAGATATTTGGGCCCACCATACGTAAAAGGTGGAACATCATATGTGAACTAACCCTAATCCACTATTTTGATTTCATATCATTGCTAGAATAGTTTTCCTTTGATCCATTTCTTGAACTATATCACAGGTAGCTTCAGTTTATTTCTGAATCTAACAAGTTTTTTTTGCTTTAAAGGTGGAATGATCAAGAAAAAAGTTAAGAGATGAACTCGCAAACCGTATGGTTGGATTGTTCAGAAATGACACATTCGACAAAACCAAGCTCCTTGAAAAAGCTGGCACATATCTAAAGTATGTGAGGGACCAATACAGGACACATTTAGAGAATAACGTAAAGTACGAGCATCCCCCCATGATTCTAGAGAGGGAGTGGAAGGACCTAATTTTGGATGTGAAGGAGAGAATTGAAAGGATAAAAGGAAATACACCACCAGACACTAGAAGAAGGTATGTGATACTATTAAGAATGTAATTATGTACTAATTACTCTTTATATTTATATAATCCAACATATTTCAAACTTTTCATAGACTGAGTGACACGTCAAAGGCAACCAAGGAAAGACAAGAAAAGAACATGCAACACAAACTTGGCTCTGGTGGTTATATGAAACTTGTTGCACGAATTGTAAGAATCAGTAAATGAAATATCGCATCAAAATATTTATAAATTGCAAACAATTTTTTTTTATCAAACAAAACAAGCAAAGTTCACAGTACTAAGCAAAAATGCAGGGCTCTAAATTCAATAGAGCGCCCACAAAAGATGACATGAGAATTGCCTACCAGCAAGGCTATACAGCCATGGCTGAACGGCTATGAGAATTGAGTGGGCAAACACGAGATTCTAGTGCATTCGTCACAAAGGTAAATAAGCTAAATAAAAATTATTTCAAATTGAATATTTTACCAATAATCCATTTGATGTTAAGTTCCAACATAAAGTGACTATTTTTTTTTTAAATAAGCAAGCAATGATAACAATGCGCATGACATTAGAATGCATCCTGTTGACCATGGAACACAACCTAGACATGAAGGTCCGGATGTACATCCCAGTAGTGGAGGTATTCATTTGTTATTCAAAAAAAATTATGTAATTATTAATACAATTAAACATCTTAAATTGTAATTAGTGTAGTAATTAATGTAACATTTTTTGTTCATATTTTAGAGCATGTAGTCGGTCGTGACCAAGTGGAGCATGATCCAGGTAGACAACATCAAGAACGTAATATTCCCCAATCAAGTAAAGAGGACCATTGTTATTCCTTTAGACAAATTTAATTACAATTGGTGTATTGACTAATGTAACCTTTCGTATTTCAACTCCAGAGGATATAGAGGGTGTTCAGCATGTTGAGGTTGAGGCTAGAGAAAATGATGTGGAAGATGATGTGGCCCCATCAGGTAAAGAGTGCCATGGTTATGTTCTTTAAATTAATGAAATACTTGTAACAATAATAAAAAATGTTTTGAATTTAACCCATTTCTTTGTTATTGCAGAGGACCCCCCTTTGGTTCAATGTCCTCATCCTCAGTATAGGACTAGGCATACATTGATATCACAAGCAGAGGGCAGAACAACTAAAGATGGGGGAAATGATGAAAAAAACAATGCTCCACTTAGTCTTTAAATAGCATCAAAAAAAAAATGATTGTAATCTACCTTATTTGATAATGACTGATTTTTATGTGTTAATGAATGTTCATGAATGATATGTGTTAATGAATATTGATGAATGTTGCATGTTAATGAATGTTACTGAATTTTATGTGTTAATGAACGTTATGTGATAATGAATCAATGTTATATTTTAATAATGGATGAAAGAATGAATGAATGTTAGATGTTAACGGGGAATTTAGAGTGATGTTTGGGAGGGGGAGGGGCCAAATAAGCTTCCACCTTCACATGGTTGGCCTTGTTAAGTAGAGAATATTAAACTATTCTCAAAACAAAGCAAAGCTCAATAAGATAACACACTTTTCAATATTTCATTATGTTGCACAGTTAATCTTATTGAATAATGTATATTGAATCATAATTGTAGGGTCAAACAGAGTCAACACGAACAACAACACCACAAGTTGTTGGGTATAATGAACTCCCATATTTTCTTGTATGTACACTAACACTATGAGTTGCTTCTAGTGCTGATATCAATGGCGCGACTGCAAAATTTTTGAATATGCCTCATCCTTGTAAGTTTTTTTATTAGTTGACATTTTCTTTAGCATTTTTTAATTTTCCTTATCATTTTAAGTCTAACCACTTTTATATGCAATTTATTGTTCTAGTTTTTTACTATCTGTAGGACATTATTGATACAAGGACTTGCATTGCATCCATTTTTTTTCAATTAGGTATTATAAAGGGTATGTTGTATTTGTAAATGTCTCTTTGAGTTCATACAAATTTTATAATTGTTACCTCACATCTCATTATTGTTGCAAGAGGGATTATGGCCAACATAGGCTACAATTGCAACCTCTCGGTACCATAGAGTCTCTTTGTTCTTAAAATTGTAGTGGATAGTCAGGTACATTCCCTCTTTTGCATTCCAAATTGTAGCAGTCAATGCACATGACCAAATTTCCTTTGACATCTAGAGGATAGTATTAACTTTTAAGTAATTAGAGGCTTCTGAGGCATATTTGGCCAATATTTATTTTTGTGGGATATGATGGTGTGTTATAAGTCATCTTAAGATGATCTCAATGACTAATCATTTCACTAATAACATTTTTTCATTTTTCTTCATGAATGTTGGCAATTTTTTCAAGTTAAGAGACCCATTGAGCACATAGGCACCTTTCAACATTTGTTAATAGGGGGAGGAACAACTCTTTCTAATGCTAAAGAGGATACAGTGAAATGCACAATGACCCATTTGTAGGTCTCAACCTCCAAGAGACACAATTAAGATGCTTGAGTCATCTATGTGCATGTTAGACAATCTCAATCTATTAGAAGCCTGAATTAACATATAATTAGAAGAGTGCACATCAAAAAGTTGCTACTTCCTAGAGGTAGGAATAAAATGCATCAAAGTAGCCTTGTAAATTCATTAATTTGTTAATATAATACTTGATCTCTCTAACAAAACCCGTTATGCATAGTGATTATGATAGCCAATAGTTCTCATTTGATGATCTTCTAGGTCAACTTTTGATCTAAAAGAAACTTATCACAAAAGGGATCATGAACTATCCTCATTCACAGTCAAACCTCACTATAGTGGAGATATCAAAGCTTTCAATCACAGGAAAGAGGCAACATAAGCATTTACAATAAGGCTTGAGACGGATAAAAGAAAGAGTAAACAAAAGGCAACCAAAAGTATGGCAATATTTATCATGGCATATATCCAAGAAGTGGTAGGCACAATGCCTTATGAGATCACAATGATAAGTTTACTATCAAAGGAAGCTTATCAATTCCAAAATATAGTCAACAATGATATAGCAACAGTAATGTAGATGTCAACTTGAAGAGAATGAGTAGTGACAATAGAAGTCATACAAAGTTAGAGACCAAGAGTTCCCAGTCAAACCAAAAGCCCTAGATCCATAGATGATACAAAGAGTGGTCAAATAACTCTCCATGAGTGTAGATAGTTAGCCAATCACAATGATGAAGATTTTTTAGTGGTGAGATAATCAAAACAATATGAGAAAACACTTAGATAAGAGATCATTTTTAAAAGATGATAAGGATGCCATCATACTCATTGTATGTGACAATAAGGACATTCACTATTGCAAAGGCAATTGTGAGTAAGAATTTTTGTATCAAATCAATATAAATACTATCCTATGCTTATTGCAAAAGCCATACACATGAGCCAATATTCATAGTAATAAAGGAGCCTTTCAACATTAGCAACATAAAGGATATAGACTATCAAAGTTTCAAATAGTGGTAGGCATGCATTCAAGGTATCTCAAATAGAGGAGATTTGATAGAAAACAAGCCATGATAGAAACCTAGAGACAAATCCCTGTATCGGGCATAGTTAAGAAGGATAGTGCCCTAACAAAAACATAGAAACAAGGGTCATCATTTAAAGATCCAATGTGTAGATAAAAAATCTTTAGGGATAGTTCTCAGAGCTATCAAAAGTTTTAGAGAGAATAATCGTCTCGGTTGGCCATCAAAGAGCAATATATTTTATAAATGAGCCAACTAAGATAGTTATTCTCTCTATCAATGAACAAGAAATAATGACATGGTTCACAATTACAAAGAGAAGTAAAAAATGATTGTTACAGTGGATGATAAGGTAGTGTCTTGAGAAGTAATATCTTTGTTCCAAATCATATGACAATATTCACCTAGGAGGGATCAAAATTAAAGACAATTTCAAGGAAAATATACTAAGAGTAAATGAAGGATAAATATACTCTTCATGTCATTAAGAAATAATGTTTTACTTTATGAACAACAAGAGTCATATCACATCCTACGAGTAGTTATAGCTCACATAATGAGTTATAGCCATATCAGTGATGACAGAATCAAAAGTTACTATAAAGGATAAAGATATAGAAAGAGATGTTAGCAACACCACAGTGGTATTACCAAACTTAGAACATAGTAACATTCAAAACATAGATTTTAGGATGGTATGCTCTTTCCAAAGGGAAGATATTGCAAATATCATTAGCTATTTGATAGTAAGATAAAGCGGCCTCAAAAATATAGTGAGATGATGATGCATAGGAGTTTGTACCTTACAAGGATGGAGACCTCCATAGTTTGGGGTTTTCCCTATCTTTTGACTTGTTGCAGGTGAGGCCATAGATCGACACTTGACCCTCAATGTATGGTTGATTTCTTCCATCCTTTCCTCTTGGCACTAGTTAGTTCGTATCTTCAACTCCCAATGCATAACAACTTTTTGACATGAGTCAAGCTACATGTTTGAACTTTGAACTTCGACATCACCTTGACATATGTTGGGTAAGAACTCCAATCCTCAATTTTTTAAAGTTTTTCCCATACATACATATCTTTTTTTATCGATTGGTAGCCACTTTTATGATTAAAAGATATTTTTTCTTAATTCTTGAGTTTGTGACATTAAATTTGAGGTTCCATTCCTTACGAACAACATTTTGACAATGTCATTATTGTTTGCAGCCTTCACAAACAACTTATGATGAAGTATTCAAGACCATGTTTGATTGTATAGATTGGGTATTTGTGATGGTACAACCTGGGAAGCTTTTGTACATGGAAATTGGTCAATATTTTAGTGACATGGGACACTTTTGGCAATTTTTCTTTTGATATGATTAACTTTTGGGTGATAATTTATGTTTGACAAGGCATGGATAAGCTAACTTTTTCTATAAGGATGGTTCAAATGCTCATAGGATAAGCCACTTCTACATCTGCAAATTGTGAAAAATGGAAAGTTTTGTTATTGTTGGACTACTTCAACAAAACAATCTTTAGAGTAGGCCGGTTCCTTCTACTCATACCAAACCTACTTTTTGGAAAGAAAAAGGGATTGAAAGGAAAGAGGCAATGCACAAAAGTAGATCACTTTTCACTTATAGAAAGATTACTACCAGGAAACTTAATAGTCAATAACATGAAAGATTTTAGTTCAGTTGTAGCAACATAGATACAAGCATCCATTCATAGACAATAAGAAGGAAAGAATAGAAAAAATAATGACCACTTACATTGAACATTTCAAATATATGCTAGTATCCTTATGTAGCTCAACCAATAGTACACTTCATCTTCAATACCTTCCTCTTCAAGAGTGAGAGACAGGTATGATCCCTTGAGAAGACCTCCTCAAATTGGTCTTTTCAAAACCTCTAGTGACATATTTTGTTCCTCATCACTCTTTTCAAAACCTCTAGTGGCATCTAAACCTTGTGCCTTTCATCTTCCAGTTCTTCCTACTATACCTCATCCTACTTTATACAAAAAAATGGAAACATTCTTCTAATACAAGTTCCTCACATGTAACTTCTATGTCTGAACCCCCAAGGGTTCCTCTTGTTCCTCCACTTGTACCAAAATTATATTGATGAAAGGCACCCAAGCATGAAACCAAAGCCCTTGATCCCATATAATCTCCTCTTCCACCTATGGAGTTTGTTCTTTTGCCAAATTTGTATGTGAAGAAAGCTTTATTTATAGAGCAAAGCACTTCGACATATTCTTATACATTTGTTCTTGGACCTCATCATTGCAAGAACCATCTTGAATGCAAGCATAATCATCGTTAGTGTGCATTGGTCCATGAATGAGACACTTCATAAAATATTAATGAATAAGCATCCTCTTTTTGTACAACCTTTTGAGTCAATTGTACTCGAGCCTTTATTTGCTTCTATTTTTTCTCCTACATCATCTGCTTCACTTCCTATTTCTTTAAGTGAAGCTCTTCCTTCTCTTGAGTTTATCATTTCCCCTCATAGAGGGTAGCAATGACCCTCCCACTCTTCAACACCATCCAACTAAGTCACTACACTCCTCCTTTAAGAACTGTATGTTTGACTCATTGAAGGATATTCTAGCTCTATCAACTATCTTCACAACATTGTTAACACTTGCTTCGTAAGAACTATTGGATGATGATGTTTAGGTAGCTTTATCATTTCCTCTTACTATAATTAAGACACCTAATATTGCCTTGGCCATTATTTTTATAGATAATCGACCTCTCTCCCCTTATAATCAAGATTGAAAGGATGAGGACATGTTGGATATAATTGATTAGAGTAGTATGCTTCTTATCTTTATATTGTTAGATTTTGTATGATTTTTTGTGTTTCCCCATACTTTCATGTTTGTGTTTGTGCTCTCCTCTGGAGGACCCATGATACCCATGTAGGTACTTGGACATAGGGGAGAAAATTTTTCAACTTTGTTGTCAATTCAACTATTTGTGTCATCATTTAACTATTTGTAAATTGATTTGTTTTTACTTTCGAGGACAATGCAAAACATTGGGGTGTTTGGGCCTCTTCCATGTTGAACCAAATTTTAATTATTTTCATGTGATGCTTCTTCCTTTGTCTTTCTTGTTTCAATGTACATGGGGAGACGATGTCAGCTTGAATATACCATTATATATATACTTTAATATTATGAAACATACAGACCCTAGATACTTGGATCCCTCAATGTTTCTTGTTTGTATATTGTTGATGTTGTGAGTATTGTGTCATCTAATATTTTATTAATACATATCATTATATGTTTCATTACACAAGATCTCTTCTTCTTGGAAGTTTGGGGTTTTCCTTATCTTTTGACTTGTTGCAGGTGAGGCCATAGATCGACACCTGACCCTCAATGTATGGTTGATTTCTTCCATCCTTTCCTCTTGGCACTAGTTTGTTCGTATCTTCAACTCCCAATGTGTAACAACTTTTTGACATGAGTCAAGCTACATGTTCGAACTTTGAACTTCAACATCACCTTGACATATGTTGGGTAAGAACTCCAATCCTCAATTTCTTAGATATGAATCAAGTCGCAATTCTAATCTCTATTGTAAATGTTGTGGTATACTTATTAGTAGAATTGCTAGACTCATCTAGCTCTTGTAACTAGACCCCAACCAATCTTGTATGCATGATTGATCCTCATCCCAATGAAAACTAATTGGCACGTGTATTTTTATTTTTTTTAAATTAAATCATCGTCGGAATTCCGACTTCCTCCTAAATTTGCATCGACTACTATATCGTCGGACATACAACATCCTCATTGGTGCATAGTTCCTGGTTTTCGTCGGGTGGCATCAGAATTCTGACATCAATCAACGAAACATCTAATGAGGATGTTGTATGTCCAATGGCATTCTCTCGTCGGACAAGTGTCAGAATTCCGACGTCCATCTAGGAAACATCTGACGAGGATGATGTATGCCCGACGACATTCTCTCGCCAGATGAGCGGTCATGGCCGTCGTCGAAAGAGTCTCGGGTGTCGTCGAAATTCTGACACTCACGAGCACTATCGGAATGTCCGACTACAAGTTTTTGACGACTGTGTTTGTCGGCAGTCCGACAAAAAATAGTCAGAATTCCGACAAGCGGTCTTCAGAATTGAGCCCTAAATGTACAAGTGTTTTCTTACATTGTTCAGTTCCAGGTGCCCAACTCAATCCCGCATCTATAACTTACTTTTATCATGTTTTTACCTTCATTTTGAGCACTTTATCTTAATTCAACAATTCAACTCACAAAAGAGGAGAATCAAATCAATTGAATCCAATCAGTATTTAGTCCTTATCCTTGTTGGTTTGTGACTATAATATATTGGATTCTAACTCCTCTTTTGAATGTAATGGTTTCAATAAAAAATTAGTGGTTTCTTCCCTCTAATGGTGGAAGCCCTAATTTTTCACCATCACACACCCACACAATGTGTGTGTGTGTGTTTGTGTGTGTTTGTGTGTGTGTGTGTGCATATAAACTAAGAAAACAATAAAAATATAGGACACCTTCAACATAGACAATAAATTGAGAATACTCAATAAATACATATAACTATACTAGGTCCAATTTAAATTATAAAATATAAGTTCAATATATAACAACACTGGCATCATGAAATTTTATAGTCATGATAGATGGCACAAAAACAACATTTGACATATCAAAAGTGAGGTCTAAAATATTACAACATCGATAGTAACTCAATTTTTAATCATATCATAGTTATATCCTAACTCTGTCTGCATCAATAGATTGTACAAAATCAATAGATGCCCAAAATATGCTACAACATCAATCAAAATGCAAAATTCAGCAGACTTAATCAATTGTCTATACGGGTGGCAAAAGGAGGAGGTGTCACGTAGCCATGGGAAGCATTGTACGGTCCAGTTTCAAATGCAATTTGTGGCATAGGATGGGTTTGAATGCAACTTTCTATATGAGCAAGTAGTGTCTGGTTTGCCTATAAATTTAATTGTAAGTGGTATGAGCTATCAAAAGCAAGCCCAACTTGCATATTACTAATAGCTACAAATGTTGGGAACAACAGGTTCATCCAATCAATCACAACAGGGTGTTGGAGGGCTAGAGGATCCTTGCTTGTACACATATCTTATGTTCTCCTCTTGTTTTTCTTTCTTTGCAGCTACATTTCGTTCTTAATCAACCCTAGCATGTTGTTGCCTCCTTGCACTCTCCTCTTTCCTAATCAACTTCTCCCTATCTTCTTGCTATTTTCTTGCAAGTTTCTCTGCCCACGTTGTTTCCCTTTCTAACTGATCTACTTCACATTTTGCCTTCCTCTTCCTCATTTGCTGCTTTATACGCTCCTGTAATTCTTCATTTCTCATTTTTTGCACCTCTTGCTCATTGATCATTTAGATGTACTCGTTATATGTCAATATTTGGGACTGGTTACTAAGGCAAAGCACTCCTATCCAACCTCCCCGCAATGTTTGATTCACTCGTTCCACTGGAAGTCTCAAGAATTGGGTGGTTGATCTTCTCGAATGTTGCCCATCCTCTTGGGTGCATGGCACAAAGTCATCTTCTTCATTAGTAAAATTGTTTAGATTTTCATCTTCACCATTACCACCACAACCAATCTGATATCCCAGTCTACTCCATTTGTGAAGTAATGGATTACTTCAGCAGGATCAATTTGTGGTGGGGTTGGCATGGAGAGAGAGACTTCCTCATTCATGTGATTTGTTTGCAGTCCAATATTTCTGGCAGTTTCCTCAAGCCATTCTGGTTGGCTAGCTTGTGTTGGCAAGCTTAGAGTATCTAATGTACCAGTAGTACTATCATTACAACCTGGTTGCACATCAAGGGATGTCTGGTTGGCTAGTTTATGGTGGCAAACTATCACCTTTAGCTATAATCTATGTACGGACAATGGAAGCATTGTATCTTTGAACAAATTTGTCAATCTCATCTTCATTGTATCCAAACAACCACAAGCATGCCTCTATTGCAATGTGCTCAAGTTGATCCTCCATGGTAAGTGCATCAGTCCGTGTTCTAACAGTGACAACATCCTCTTGAACATCAAATGCCTCACTTGGCCTCTATCCCTTTCGCAAGAACACCAATTTAGTGGCCAAATGTTGTCCTACGGAAGCCACTTATGATGTCACATGGTGTCATAGCCTAGCTAAAAGCTTTGCTCACAAGAGTTGCTAACTCTTATCGTCCTATTTCAATGTGTGGGTTGTTTGCCAACCACATGCTCCTTTGTTGTTTGAAGTAATTTTTGAAAGATGAGAAAACACTGACATCCAGTGGTTGTAGCTTGGGGTTAGTATGGGCAGGCAGTGTTAACAAGTCAATTCCTAAATTCCTTGCCTCTTCAATTATCTTGAAGGCCACTTGGCTGCCATGATCATCAAAGATAAGAAGGGCCCTATTACTTAGTGAAACCCCTCCAGGGATTGAAGCTTCAAAATGTTGTAACTAGTTAAGAAATAGCTCCTCTATCATCCAAGCGTGTTCTTGGAATGTCATGCATGCCCCTTGCTCACAATTTTCAATGTAGTTTTGCATGTGCCTCTTAGATTTGAACAAGTAAAAGATAGGAATACTTGTCCCACATGCACTAACACATGCCAAAATTGTTATCCATTGTCTACTCTTTGATATGAGGTGTGGTAGACATCTCTGCCCCAATTTGGAAATCACTCCCATGCCACAGTTTCTACCAACTTGCACGCCAATCTCATCGCAGTTCCAGATTTTACTTGAACCATAGTGGTGCAAGTTGTAAAGGTTCTTGAGGTTATCATAAAATGATGTCACAATTGAAGGTCGTAGCATGATTTCTCTATCTGTGTTCACTCCTTCAAATTTTTTTATTGTCAAATCAGGGTGCCTTTGTCAAAACATTGCCCACCATGATCTCTCTGGCATCCCATTTGTGAAGGGATTGGCTCTTTTTCTAGGAATTTGGGCAACAATAGATTAAAGTTGGTTGATCTGCAGTCCATGGCCAATTTAAACCATGTCCTTGCACCATAGGACAACTTTAGCCTCATCTTTTGAAGATGAGATGGTACGTGGCCCCTCCATCTCTCTGCTTGTAATTCCCATCACCCATGACCTCAAAGTGGTAACGGGAATACCATACTTGATTGTTGCAGCTATGACTAACATGTTGTTGTCTTCTACACTTTTTACTACTCTTTTCATGCCATCTAATGACCACTTTCTAGGGAACATCTGAGGGTTATTGCATATTAGATGAGTCATTAACATGTCCAACAATATTTTGAACTGGTGGCTCTTGTTCACCAATAGACTCTTGTTGAACACTAGGCTTTGTACTCACTTCCTCAGTGAAGTGCACCCCACAAGTGACTCTAACTCTTTGCCTTCCTCATGACCTTCCTCTTGGGGTTTCCCTTCTTACCTTGTGCCATGATTTCACAAAACCTGCACACATACAGTGTAATATACAGTGATATATATGTGTGGAAAGAACAATAAAGACTCCAAAAAAAACTAGTTACAATATTAAATAACACCTAATTCTAAGTGTTTATCCATATGGGTCTGCTCACATTTGTCACTTTAATGTTAGAAGTGTGTGGTCATTTAATTATGTGATGAGCCTTTCATTTCCACCATTGGCCATGTACATAGCTTGGTTGGTACGCATATGAAATATTAATTGAACCGTAAAAACATCTTATTTTGGCGAATTTGGGGCATGTTTGTTGTATTCTTTACTAAAATTAGTTAATGTATGCATATATATCATGGACAACAACAAATGATATGTGCAGATATGCATACATATAGGTCAGGTTTTATTGAGGGCTAAAACCTAGTCAATGGCAGCAATGGAAGATAGACAGACAGGCAGCTGTTTCACATTGTGACAATTGACGGTTTATGTAGGTTCCAATAGTTTGTCTCTTTGGGAAAGAATGACAACTATATTTGGTTCAGATTGTAAGTGTGATGAAAGCACTGAAAACCAATGCAAAAGGGTCTTCAATTAGGATGATAATAAGGTTAGGAAGGCAATGTTGTTGGTGTTAACAAGGTTTTATGTACATGGGAAACATGTGCATGATGGAGAGGTTTATAGAGAGTTTTCACTCCACTGGCCAAGACAGTTGGCACCCTATATGTAGCAAGAAAGGTTGGAAGGAAGCTAGTTGTTAAACATCAGTGGCCTTTTGTTTCTAAAGCTTTGAATGATATCCAAATGGGTAAGATATTTTGATATCTAGAACAAATATTTGATTTGAATAGGGAGGGTAAGGAAGAGAAGATGCATAAAGCTTGGTCCATTTTCAAGCATTGTGTGATGAAGGATGGTTTTTGCCTAATTAAAGTGTTTCATGTGTTTAATCCTGACATATTTTCTGAAGAGGATATTCAATGTATCTGGGATTTTGGTGCAACAGTTTCCTTGTCCCTTGACCATTACAATTACAATTAATGTAATGTTTATTTATGTTGATCAATGATGGGAGGTACTACCCCAGACTAGTACTCATCTTTTTACTACGTGTTGTGAAAACAACTTTGAATATCTATAATGGTGTACATGCTAAATATTTTGAGAAACTAATACTATGTCAATTAAATGGCTTGAGTAAAAAATCAGGGGTTTTGAAGAAAATCGGACAATAATCTATCCTTTTTGGCATTTTTTGTAATGATTTTGGAATTGTAAAGTGACAGAGATAATTGAAATGAAATCCTCAATGACATAATAGTAATCCCATTAAATTCCATGATTAAAATTGAGGGGTTTGTAATAGAATCAAACATTAATCTATCCTTTTGACATTATGTGTAATGACTTATGCATTATAAAGTGAGAGAGATCATTGAAATGATACCCTCAACGCCATTAATAGAAATGTTGAAAAAACAAAGCAAAATGTAGGTAAGAAGGAGAAGAAATCCATCATTGAACATCAAATTACATGTACATTTATGTATATGCATAAGGTGTGTATGTATGTCTATGCATTATTATATATGTATGTATGTATATGCATTATTTTTTATGTATATGTATGTATATATATATATATATATATATATATATATATATATATATATATATATATATATATATATATATATATATATATCTATGTATGTATGTATGTATGTATGTATGTATGTGCATTATGTATATGTGTATGTATATGCATTATGTATATATGCAAGTATATACATTATGTATTAAAAAAAAAATCATTTGAATGAAACCCTCCATGCCATACAGATCATCTTTTGACAGTAAAATGGCATGTATATATGTTTGTGATATATTTTTATATGCAAGATGCAGGTGAAACAAATGTAATCACATTTTATTATAAAATGAGTGAGGTTGATGTTAATATATTTGCACTCTAAGAATAATAATAAAAATTTTGACTGCAAATAGTAATAAAACATGAATTAGCATCTAGGTACCAACCTTAATAATCGGGAATGGGTCTTTCTAAGCTCTGATTATTGCAAAGGATATTCATTGAAAACGGGGAATAAGGGTGCCTTTCTTAGCTCCGATATTGTAGAGGATATTCAGTGAAAATGGAGTTAAGAATTTGTAATGAGAATGTCTTTGAAAATTCCCTCTTATTCTTTAATTTGTGGTAGTTGAATTTGAAATTTGAATATAAGTGAGAAATAGTTAGTCATTACATACTACATCTGCAATTAATGTTTGATTTCTACGATGGCTTCATGAATTGAGTTTTATATTCTGTTTTGGGTCTGGTCTATATGATGGCTTCAATGAATTCATTTTTGAATTTTATTTTATGATTTTTTTGGTTTATTGGGGAGCCTTACACCATTTGTTGCAAATGCAAGTACCAATAGTGGATAGGGAAAAGACATGATGATGTGAAAGGAAGTTTGGGAGATAGTGCAGTCTAAAATCCTAGAAAGCTTATATTTGTTTTATATTGTGTCATATTATGTACCAATAGTGGTGTACATGTAAATGTAAATTCAATGTATTTTAACTTTTGACCCACTTGTTTTGAGTGGTAATTGTAAATATAAAAAAATTATCAAATGAAAAAAAAAACCTATTTTGTGCAACTTATCTTGTATATGAATAATTAATGTACTAGTAGTGGTCTATTTTTTTCAAAAAAAAATTGTCAACTAAACATTATGTAGTGAACATGTACTGGTGTACTTGATTTTTTTTTTGGCTTATTCAAAATTATGTAATGACTAAAACATTTTCTTTTTCTAGGGGGTCATATTGTCAAAAAGTTGTCCACTATTGGTACCCTTCCCCTAATGTTCATACTGCAGACCATACTCCATTAATTTGGTTGTCTCATTCCATCACTAGCATAAATGTTGCATGTTTTATATTATTATCTCTCCTTAAATAATATGTATATATATTAATAAATATTTATGTGATGATACAAGTTTTAAGTAATATTGTATATGGTCATGCATATATGTGTGTAATAAATAGGCAAAATTATTAAATTCCTTCACAGAAATGATTGTTATCATTACTTTCATACTGGGTTACTACTATTACTTATGGGATAAAATATTATTCCATATAAACTATTAAGCATTATCACATATTGTAAAGCGGAA
The DNA here is from genome assembly GCF_030272615.1 of Cryptomeria japonica. Taxonomy (NCBI): domain Eukaryota; kingdom Viridiplantae; phylum Streptophyta; class Pinopsida; order Cupressales; family Cupressaceae; genus Cryptomeria; species Cryptomeria japonica. Next base: position 747,605,762 of record NC_081409.1, read on the forward strand.
AATAATCGAACCCTAGTTGCTCTCCCCTCTTCCAACTCCAAGGAGAGAGAAGAGAGGTTACTAGGGTTGACGGTTTTCACTTAGGGGAGACTTTACATTCAAAAGAGGGGTTGAAACCCACAAGATCCAATCCCACACAATGCAAGATTGGATTCTAAATGAGTTTCAAGGGTTAAGACAGCAAGGCTACCCTCTTTTGTAAAGAATGTAGATAGAATGATTAAGCTAGGAATGCATAGAAAGTGAGAAAGATTCGCTTATAAACTGAGATAGGGATATAGGATGAAGCTGCGGACCTGGAATTAGCAGTAAAATGTTGATACGACGCTATCCTGCAAATTTGAGCAAAATTTGACGGGACGATGGCGCCCGGCGTGCACACGGTCCTCCGAAAAATCCGCAAAACGAAGGGGGATCTATTCGTCTCTGCACAAGGATTCCAGATCTTCAATTTCAGCCACGTACCTGCAACCTACACACAGAAAAGAAAAGACGATTGGGGGGTTAGGGATTAGGGGTTTTCCCTTAGGTCAAACCCCGGTTTTGGAATTATCCAAGAAATGAGAAATGCTGTAAATGTAAATGATTGTAATGTAAAACAAGTACTAGTACCTTGTAAGGATGTTTGTATCCTTATGTGCGAAGGTATAGATGTTGTTGTTTGTTGTATGTTGTATGTTGTAGTATGTGATCTCCTCTTCAATGGTTGAATCCTTGTCTTGAATGCAACACTTAGCCTTGAATGGAGACTTAGAATGATCAATTGCTTGAAGGAATGCTTGAATGCTTGAATGCTTGAATGTTTGAATATCGTTTCCACGCCTTTTCCCATCCATCCAAATGAGAGAGGAAAATGTAGTTTATATACTTGCCAATTAGGGTTAAAAGACTGATTTTTCCGACCTTGGGCCGACAAGGAAAGAGTATTTTCCAATTTGCAAACAAAAAGACCCGAAGCCCCATAGGAGACCGGGCCCAAAATAGGGCCACGGACCAGAGCGCTGGGCGCCATGGTCCTGGGGGACCAGGGCGCTGGGCGCCCTGGTCCTGAAGGACCAGGGCACTGGGCACTCTGGTCCCACCTCCCGGGACAGCAGGGTGCAAGGAGGGGTCAGGCAAGGTGCTGGAAAAATGCAGTTTTTGGTGTCGTGAGCAAGTTTCGGGGTCTCCATTCAGGTTTCGTGTTGCGTCGCCATCGTGAAGACCGAAATGCGGTCGAAATTGCAAGTGTCGCAATTTTAGGACGCTACATTTAGCCCCCACTTTAGCGGGAGTATAGGTGTACGCTCATACTTCCGATAAAGTACAAGGAAACAACATTGAAAGACTTTCACCACGTCAAGGAGGCAAGATACACCAAGCCCCCAGTGGACTAAGGATCTTACGACTTCGATTGACAAAGTAAAAGGGAAGATCACGAGGGAGAACCATGACTGTCAGTAGTAAGGTTCCCTCACTATGAGTCATGTAAGAAAAATACCAAAAAATTTCAAGGCAAAGCTAAGTTCGCCAAGAAATTTTCAAGTATCCCGAAGGGATAGATGGGGTGTATGCCCCCCTACGTTAAAGCGATCGCACATGCCTCAACATGGGTGATTACTTTAAGGTAGTGATACACATAAGAAATGAGAAGGAAAGGAGCATGTTATCACAAAGATTTAGCCCCCAAGTGTGAGATAAACCCAAGGATAATAGACACAAAACACAAAGCACAAGGTGACTTCGCTTTCCTCGGGGTCAGTATGCTGTATGATAATTCATGTATATCATATGTATGTATGCATAATTGTTCTTCATTCCCCGATCAAGGAAAGTCACCTAGAAGAAGGGAACACATGTGTCTTTTGAGTCAACATGAGAGAGACCAAAAGAGATCTCAATGCTTTGCATCGTCCTCAAGTAGACAACACTAAGGACAACAAATAGAAGAATGAGAATAACATATAGAAGAAGTAACAAAAGAGAGGAGGAGAGAATTTTCTATGCTAATGTAACTAGTCTAGCACGTCATCTACCCCCCGATCTTGCTGATCAATGTTTCGAGAAGGCAGGGAACACGCTAGAGGAGGAACATCCAACACAGCAGATGGAGCTATCACAAGATCCAAACAAGGGCTATGTTCATGTTCTGAGCCACGTTGTTCTTGTCTAGGAGCTAGGATAAGTGCTTTAGAAAATTCGTTAGATAAATGGTTATCAATATCAACAAGTTCATATTCACTATCAGAAGCAAGAGAATTAACATTTTCATCATGAATAACATTTTCATCTATATCATCATCAAGATTTATAAAAATAGGATCTTTAACTCGCACAGGATCAAGACCATCATGCATCTTATGTTTAGGAGATTTTGGAGAAAATGGAATAATGCTTGTTGAAGGTGTTTTTGGGGATTGTAAAGTTTGAGAAGCAGCTGCTTGAGCTCTCAGACGACGCTTTCGTCGGTGTTCACATGCAGAACGATTTCGTCTAGTCTTAGTAGGAAGTGGAGAAGATTGAGGAGGAGGAATGTTCTCATCCTTATCACTTGGGTGTTTAGGTTGTGGTCTCTTAGGCTGGATAATAGGAGAAGAGGAAGGTCTCTTCTCTCTATAAAAAGAAGGAGGAGGAACTGCTCCATATAAAGGAGGAATTTTTGGTTTAGGAAGAAGACCAAGTCCATCATGACGAGGAGGTATAGGTCTACTTTTAGAAGGTTTATTCGGCATAGACATAGTCACATCCATAGGGATGGGTTGGGAATCTTCTTGAGGAAAGACATTAGTTTTATCTTTCAAAGGAAGAACTTCCTTCTCAAGAACGATAGGAATGTCAAGTTTAGGTGTTCTAGGTTCACTTAGAGATAGGATCATATCTGTTTTCCACTTTTGATAAGATTTGAAAAGATGATCACTTCACGGAGGAAGAGATTGGAATTGTTTAGGCCAAAAATAATCAATAGGAACGCTAGAAGTTCTTTCAGCTAGTTTAAAGAGACTATGATTGACAGTAACAACTTCACCATTATGGGGAAATTTCAAACACTTGTGTATAGGAGAAGCAATAGCTTTCATGGAAGATAGCCAAGGATACCCAAGCTTCACACGAAATTGTTCGGATGAAGGAATAATAGCAAAGTTCACATCAAGGGATTTGTTATGGACCTCAATAGGTAATGTAATAGAACCAATTGCAGGAGAAGAAAATGCATCAAATAATTTCACAATCACATCTGTTTTGTCATAGATCACTTGATTCAATTGCAAAATAAAAAGAAATTCCTCAGTAATAACATTAACCATGCACGAAGGATCAATAAGCACTCCACGGCAAGGTGTATTCTTGACTTTTGCAACTATGTATAAAGGACCATCAGGTGCCCTGATAGTTTCACTAGAATCAAATGTGATGGAAGATTCTTTAAGGTTTTCTTGCTGCTCTACAAAGTTAATCACATTCGGAGTCATAGACACAAGACCATCAGATGAGAAAGAAGAATCATTAGTCTCAATCGCATTAGAGGTATGAGAAGGTAATGGATCGGTAAAAATCTGAAGATTTTGGTTAGGAGGAGCTACAGATGTGTTGCCTTTATCATTCACTCCAGAAATAGAGATAGTATTATTATCAATCAAATCTTGAATTTTACCCTTTAAAGAAAAACATTTTTCAGTATCATGCCCAGGTTGACGATGAAATTGACAAAAAGATTTGTTATCAAAATAAGGTGAAGTAATCTTTGCAGGATCTATTTGCCTTATAGGAGGAAGAGTAAGCACATTTTGTTCCAATAACTTATTCATAATACTATGCAATGATTCATTCAAACGAGTATACTTTCTTTCTTTCTTGAAAAACTTAGAAATAGGAGGCACACCTAATGCTGCATTCACATTGTTGTTGATGATGTTTTCATTGAATTTGATGGAATATCTATTCTGTTTAAACTTCCCAAATGGTTGTTGACTTCTATCACCCTTATCACTCGGAGCCATAGGATGTGATTGTTCCATTTGACTCACAGTCAATTGATAATTGTGAAGAGTTGCACACAACTGTTGGAAAGAAGTAAACTCAGAAAACAACCTCTAAAATTTTAGGGTTTTTATGCAATCAACCTCTAAAATTTTGCAAAAGATCAAACATGGAAATGTAATCAAAGAATCCAATTTTCAGATCTAACCATGAATAATCAGAAAGGATGTTCACGTCAAGTTCACCAAAATGTAAAGCGAAAAATAATCGAACCCTAGTTGCTCTCCCCTCTTCCAACTCCAAGGAGAGAGAAGGGAGGTTACTAGGGTTGACGGTTTTCACTTAGGGGAGACTTTACATTCAAAAGAGGGGTTGAAACCCACAAGATCCAATCCCACACAATGCAAGATTGGATTCTAAATGAGTTTCAAGGGTTAAGACAGCAAAGCTACCCTCTTTTGTAAAGAATGTAGATAGAATGATTAAGCTAGGAATGTATAGAAAGTGAGAAAGATTCGCTTATAAACTGAGATAGGGATATAGGATGAAGCTGCGGACCTGGAATTAGCAGTAAAATGTTGATACGGCGCTATCCTGCAAATTTGAGCAAAAGTTGACGGGACGATGGCGCCCGGCGTGCACACGGTCCTCCGAAAAATCCGCGAAACGAAGGGGGATCTATTCGTCTCTGCACAAGGATTCCAGATCTTCAATTTCAGCCGCGTACCTGCAACCTACACACAGAAAAGAAAAGATGATTGGGGGGTTAGGGATTAGGGGTTTGCCCTTAGGTCAAACCCCGGTTTTGGAATTAACCAAGAAATGAGAAATGTTGTAAATGTAAATGATTGTAATGTAAAACAAGTACTAGTACCTTGTTGTAAGGATGTTTGTATCCTTATGTGCGAAGGTATAGATGTTGTTGTTTGTTGTATGTTGTATGTTGTAGTATGTGATCTCCTCTTCAATGGTTGAATCCTTGTCTTGAATGCAACACTTAGCCTTGAATGGAGACTTAGAATGATCAATTGCTTGAAGGAATGCTTGAATGCTTGAATGCTTGAATGCTTGAATGTTTGAATATCGTTTCCATGCCTTTTCCCATCCATCCAAATGAGAGAGGAAAATGTAGTTTATATACTTGCCAATTAGGGTTAAAAGACTGATTTTTCTGACCTTGGGCCGACAAGGAAAGAGTATTTTCCAATTTGCAAACAAAAAGACCCGAAGCCCCATAGGAGACCAGGCCCAAAATAGGGCTAGGGACCAGGGCACTGGGCGCCATGGTCCTGAAGGACCAGGGCGCTGGGCGCTCTGGTCCCACCTCCCGGGACAGCAGGGTGCAAGGAGGGGTCAGGCAGGGTGCTGGAAAAATGCATTTTTTGGTGTCGTGAGCAAGCTTCGGGGTCTCCATTCAGGTTCCGTGTTGCGTTGCCATCGTGAAGACCAAAATGCGGTCAAAATTGCAAGTGTCGCAATTTTAGGATGCTACACATATATGATATATACATTATTTAATTATATATATAAAAAGAAATTGTTCATTGCTCATGTTCCAATAACCATTCACTTCATTCTTATCCAACCATTCAATTATTAGTTTTAAAGAAACCGAAAAAATGATAATTAAAAGTTCATTAATAAATTTCACATGTAGCAATAGTCGCCTAGTCAATGAAATTTGTAGACTTTAATTGGAGGAGTTGCACAACTTCATAGGTATGCGTACAACTATTGGGAAATTTGTGTATTACAATTGGTAAAAACAATTATTATAGGAAAATTTATTGGCTCTTAAAGGAATATGTATTGGATCAGTCATGCAAATTTTTGATGTGGTTGTAGTGTACTATTATTGAGCATCTTTAAGCAAGTATCAGGCTTCGTTTTTAAATGGGCACTTTTTGACCCTCGTGTACATCATGAAGCCCACAGTGTTTTATCTTGACTATCCAAAAGACAAAAATAATCATAAGCAATCAAGTTGCATATGAAGACATTAAAAAAATTTGTTAAAATCTAATGTATCTTTTAGAAGCTTAAAATATCCAAAGTTAGCTATAACAACTACTAGTACCCTTCCCCTAAATAAACTTGATAATATGATGACAATAGTTCTTGATATTTTCCATAACTATCTTTGGCATTAGAATATTTCACATTATAACATTATCGTGTGTCTTAGAAATAAATACACATGTTCGACAAAATGCCAATTCTAATACCAATTCATCAAAATAATATTATTTGTAGCATTGATGGCTCGCATTTCTCCTACTAATGATTCTCTCGCCTATGGGGATTTGAATGCTTCTGCACCTGGGGTTGGAGCCTACCCTCCCCCTCCGCTTGTGGGTTCTTCAAGTGGGTTTGACATTCGTGCGAGAGGGTTGGCCCGTCCTGGGCCCGTCGTTGGTGTTGAAGGGTTGATTGATTGCTCCCGCCCCGGTTCATCTCCTTGTCTTTGGTTGAATGAAGCTCACACTGGCTCTATTGACCCATCTATTGGTGTCGCTCCTTTGATGATGGATGGCTCTGGTCCACCTTGCATGGATGCCCCTGTCACTGTTGGCCCGTTGTTGAAAGGGTTTTGCCCTCCCCCACCCCCTTAGAGATGCTTCTCTAGCTCGTGGAGCTGCTACTCTTTCGGACAACACTACTACGGATGGCATTGACCTATTGTGGGTGTTATGGCCCCACCTATACCTCCCTTTGCTAGTAAACATAGCTTTTCTCATGTGGCAAGATCTATTGCCCAACCCTCTAAGGGGGTTCATCCTCTTCCCTATGCCAAATCCTCCCTTGTGGTGGTTTGAGGGCAAGATGTTGTGGACAATGTTGGGTTCTACCAACGATGCTCTCTAGTGTGTAGATTCTCTAGGTTTTGGCCTTCGCTACCAGACCTCCATTGCTAGTTGAGTGACTCCTGGAAGTATTTGGTTGCTTATAACATTGAGCTCTTTCCTTGTGCTAAAGGTTTTTTCATTGCTTCTTTAACATCTTCGATTGATCAGGACTTGGTTTTGGGCATGTTGTGGGATTGGAGAGTCCATACTCTCTCTATTAAGTCATGGGCAACTTCTTTCAACCCTCTCACCAAACCACTTAATGTGTGTTTGATTTGGGTTCACCTCCTGAATCTTTCCCTCCATTTCTGGGAGCAATCTTCCTATGAAGCCATTGGTAACTCTATTGGTCACTTCTTAAAGGTTGATGATGATATATCCTCAATGGGTCACTCCACCTTTGCTCACATCTTAATTGACATTGACATCACTTTGCCTCTCCCAGGGGATGTGGTTCTCATGGTAGCTAGGGGATAGGCCTTGGACACAACCGTTGGAATTTCAAGGCCTCCCCTTTTGCTGTCGAAAATGCTTCTCCACGGGACATTTGGCTTCAGATTTCTATATTTCCTGACATAAGGGTGTTTCTACTTGGTCGAAGGACACTACAATTGATCATTTGACTATCTATGCTTCTGATTCTAATTTGGTTGGCTCCTCTCAGGGAGATGAGTCTCAAGATGGCGTGCCTCTTACTATTGATACCACTGAGAACGCCACGGTTGTTACTTCTTCTGCAGATTGTCGTTCTTCCATAGCAACTTGTCCTAGTTCTGCAGCAACACTCTACCACCACTACTAATTGCAACCCTACAGAATCACTCCCGATTGATCTCTCTCTTGATGGTACGAATTTTGTATCGCCTAGACTATGGTTCATCGTAGGTGAAAGGGGAAGTCCTCCCCCCTTGCTCGTACCCCTCCTTGTCAAGGCTTGGGTGTCTCTACCCCTCCTTGAGTTGGGGCTAGGTTGACTTTGGTTTGACAGGATTTCCTGCTTGCCTATCTAACCTAGTTGTTCGTGGGCTTTCTCCTAGGGTATGTTTTTTTTTCATTGCCTGCGAGTTGTTGTATTAAGGGTCGGTACCCTTGTCTTGTTGCTTTTAATATCAAAAATATTATTTGTGCAATATAAGGATTAGAATGATACATGTTTGAATATGATTGATAGCAATTATATATGAAATATAATTGATAGCAATTATATAAATAGCATTTAATGATCATTTAACTGTTGTTTGTTATATGTTCATTTGTTTTTTATCATCTACTGATTTTTCTATTAGTTCAATGTATTTGTTGATTCCTCTTAGCACAACTTCAAATCCCACAGGGGGAAAGGTATGTACGCCTCATTTGTAGCATAGGTAGGTGCCTCCCACAAGGAGTATGAGGTAGTCCCATATTGCTATAAGCCATATGTAGACCCATATATACATCGCTCAGTACCATGGACTACAAAAGAATCTTTATTTATTTCTTTCTTTTTGTATACAACCACGGTGTTGAAAGAAGGGTAGGGTAGGTTTATGTGGTCCTTGTAGGTGATGTGGGAATATAGGACAACTCATGTTGTATTGTATTTCACATTTAAAAGCCCAAAATCCTTTGAGCGTTGGATATTGCAAACTTGCATAGAAAGTACAAATGAAAACGTAGACTTTTTTTTAATCAAATCAATGTAAAGAGAAAGGTTACATATGGAGTAAAATTCACCAATTGTCAAGAAAATTGTATTTTTGGTATTCAAAATGAAGTGCTAGAATGATTTGGGTGGAGTATAGGTGTTAAAATGGTTGCTATTTTGACAAAATGGAAGGAGAAAACCTCTTTTATATCTCAAAGAGGATCAAGGGTTTAGATTAACAGGTGGGATTATGAATGGCCTAGATGAAAGAGAATGAATAGCATTAGAGGGTAGGTAAAGATGGAGGGAGGATATTAAGAGGTGGAAAGGAAAAAGATAAGAATAAATAGTATTAAGAGGTTAAATTGAAATGAAGGCTAAGATTAAAGAGTAGGTAATTTAGGGAGACCTATTGTCATGTGGATAAGAAGAAGAAAGTATATGAATTAAATAAATAAATAAAAGTATGTATTTAATTAAAAGAGAAAAAGAAAAATAAATAAAATAAATAAAATGTTTACTTAATTTAGGAGAGACGTGGAAGGATTAAATATATAATAAATATTTATTTTAACTAGAAAGAAAAGGCTTAGTGAATTAATTAAATAAATAAAAATATTTGTTCAATTAATAGTGGAAAAAGTTAATGAATAAATTAAATAAATAAAAATATTTTTTTAATTAATAGAAGACATTAGGATAACAATGGCGAGCAAAGGTGGTGAATTCGGCAGAGGCAGCGGCAGCAGCAGGCTTCTAACCGGTGAGCAAGTTGTTGTGGCTCTGATCCAAGGTAAGGGAGGTCAAGGGAAGATTAGATCATGGAGCGATGAAGTTGACGAAGCCTTTCCAATCACAACAATGAGGAACTAGATTGTCGGCAAGCAACCAGCTCTTCAGTCAACAGAAAGGAAAGATCAGATCCCAGGCCAGCCATGGATCCCAGGTCGGCCATGGAAGGTGGATGTACCTAATCCTGTGCAAAGAAGATGTAGGGATCTAAGACCACAGAGGAAAATAGATATTAGTCATCCCTACACAAATAGTAACCTCGGGCCAATAAACTTGCAAGCATGGAAGAAGAATGGCTTTTCATGGAGCAATGATGGTTGGTTTCACAATGCGAAGCTTCCTGCTACTGAATTGGCGCACAATTGGAATTCAATATTAAATCCTAATTCCTCTGTATCGGAGATAGAAAATTTAACATTCCTAATTGTCATAGGAAAAGTTTCAACCCTCCACCGGGTAATGGCCCTAAAACATTTCGGAATGGGTGGTTTAGGCAAGATAGAACTTCGCAAGCCGATCGTGCAGAGGTCTGGCGGTCCATTGCTCCAGCCAGAAACCAGCGATCTAACTTGGATCGAGTGGGGAAAAATGAACCCTGGCGAAGATACCAACCATCGGTTTATCCAAGCATTCACAAACCGGTAAGGAAAATCTTGAGACCCACTGTTATTTTGGATGATAACGAGATCAATTTGGCTAGGTCAAATCTTCAAGATTACTATTTTTTTACTAAATGGGGTGGAGGTAAATGGTTAAGGGAAAATTTTGAGAGATGGTGTAGATCGCAATGGGGGGAGGACATTAACTTTAACGTTCTTCTGAATGATTACTATCTGATTGAGTTTATGAAAAAATAGGACATATCAAATGCTAAAAATAAAGGTCCTTATACTTTGGATGGGATTGGAGTGCATATTATTGATTGGAAACCTAATTTCAATACCCGGTTTCATACCTTACTAGAAAGCACAGTCTAGTTAAGGCTATACAACTGCCCATCAAACTATTGGCTCATTGAGATTATTAAAGGTATATGCAAAGAGCTTGGCACTTTTGTATCTGTTGATAACATTGTGGAGGATAGGGTTTGGGGTAGTTTTATCATGATATGCATTAATATCGGCCAAATTTCCAAAATCCCAGAAGAAGTCAAAATTATTGGTGTTGGTAAGGTATGGATTGAAAGGATCGACAGAGAAGATCAGTTTCACCTTTGCCCCAAGTGCTTCTCAAGGGAACATATTGGTCTTGAATGTGAAGTTTCGGCCTCTATCTTAAGAAGTTATGCGTGTGTGCAAACTAAGCCGACTGATGTGAAGTCACATAAGGAAAATACAGAAAAACTCGGAACAAATTATGTAGAACAATCCTTGGCGGCCAGTATGAAGGAGGTGGAAATTAATAATCATGTTGATAATTCTCCCCTCATTGTATCTAGCCAGCAACAGATCCATACTGACAACAGTGGTAGTACTCAAGCTCTACTAAATCTATTGAAAGATGCTAAATCCCTTCAAAATGAAATTGCAACAGAGCTTGTAGCTTCTCTTTCCTCAGAATCCACTAAGGTCGGTGAATTTAGGGTGATGGAGGATGAGAATATTCCCCCTCTACCAGTTGATCCAAACGCCTCTAGTGATTTGGGAAAGAAAGGCATCACCACTGACTTGGAAGAAGGAAAGATTGTTTCCTCTACCTCGGAATGGGAAGAATATTTTGAACCAGTTGCTAACCTTATAATGGATAATACTGCAAAATGTTTTGGGAAGACTGCTTCATATATTAATGTTCCAAACTTTAAACCAAAGGGAAAAAGGGGGCGCAAATCAAGGAAAACAATGTTGGGCAATCCAAACTTAATTTAGGGAAGTGGACCCCCCTTCCCCAGGATCAATGAGGCTATTATCCTGGAATATTGGGGGCCTTAATGCCCCTAACAAATGGCACTTAATTTAGCACCAGATTGATTAGACTAAGGGAGATATTTGGGTATTACAGGAAACTAAATGGAGTCAGGCTGAGATAGAAAAAAAAAACATGGAAATAATGGAAAGGTCTATTGAGGCAATCTGAGGGGGCCTCTGGTGGTATGGGAATAATCTGGAATCCTATGAATGTTAAAATCACACTCCTTAGAGAAGATAAATATTGGCAACATTGTATGGTCACTAGTTTATGCAAAAATGAGAGTTTCAATCTCTTTAATGTCTATGGACCTTCTGCTACTAATGACAAACGAGAGCTTTGGGCACTTCTATCAAACAGATTCCAAAATATTTCTAAGGGCAGTTGTGTGTTTGCAGGCGACTTCAATGCAATCCTGGCAGGTAATGAAAAGAAGGGTAGTATTTAGAGGATTGGTACGGTTCAGAAAGACTCCCAATAATTTATAGAAAAGAATCAGCTATTGGATTTTGCCCCTAAGAATGGAACCTTCACATGGACAAATAGGAGAACCGGTTTCACTAACATTGCAGAACGTCTAGACCGGTTTCTAGTGGCCGGTGATTGGATTGGACAAAATCTTATTCTTGAATCAACTATTCTACCCCTTGTAGGATTAGATCATTTCCCTATTTGCCTAAATTTGTCTATAGGACAATCCGAGGGTGGCAACCCTTTCCGGTTTGAGATGATGTGGCTCAAAGTGTCAAAACTACATGAATTGATAGCAGCATGGTGGAATGAGCCGGTACTCAGAAATAACTCGAGGTTGTTCAATCTAAATAAGAAGCTCAAGTATATTAAGATAAAAATCAAAGAGTTAAATTTGAGTCAATTCCAAAACATCCATAAGGAGAAACTCAAGGTCACGGCAGAGCTGGAGGAAATAACCAATTCTGTCATAAAGACGGGCATGAATGAAGAACTTTTCAAAAGGGAGAGCTCTCTTAAGACTAAACTAAATAAAATTCTTCAGCGTGAAGAAATTCACTGGAGGCAGAAATCTAGGGAACTTTGGCTCAAGGATGGGGATAGAAATACCAAGTTCTTCCACAAATCGGCTATTGCCAACCGAAACTAGGAACAGAATATTAGAGATTGTGAGGCTGGATGGTAGTATTGCCAGGGACTATGGGGATATTGCCTGGGAAGCAGTAAGACGTTTTGAATCTCTGATGAATGGTAAATGCCAGAGTGTTCAGGAAGCAAGAAACAGAATTCTAGACTCAATCCCTTCTATAATCACTGATAGACACAATAAAGAGCTCTTTAAACCTATTGACTTAGATGAAGTTAGGAAAGTTACCTTCTAGCTGAATCTTGATAAGACTCCAGGCCCTAATGATTTTCCTAGAGCCTTATTTTAGCATTTTTGGGACATTATTGCCTAGGACCTACACCTAGCGGTAGAAGAATCCAAAAAAAGAATGCTTATGTTGGGAGCTATCAATCACACCTTTCTAGCTTTAGTCCCGAAAAATAAGAACCCTCAGCAAATGGGTGATTTTAGACCAATTTCATTATGCAATTCAATCTACAAAATAGTAACAAAGATTATTGCCAACAGAATAAAACCTCTTCTAAAACATATTATTTCAAATGAGCAGAGTGGCTTTGTCCCTAGACGCTCTATTGTTGAAGGAATCATCACTACTCATGAAACACTCCACACTGCAAGGAAAACTAAAGACTCTTGTATGATTTTAAAGTTGGATATTATGAAAGCATATGATATGGTGGACAGGGAATTTCTTGTAGAAGTATTGAGGAAATTTGTCTTCTGCAATGAATGGATCACATGGGTCAAGAATTGTCTATCAACACCCAAATTCTCGGTTTTGGTTAATGGTTCATCTCATGGTTTCTTCCCTTCAACGAGAGGTATTCGTCAAGGGGATCCTATGTCACCATTTTTGTTTATAATTATGGTTGAAGCCTTAGGTCGGTTGATTAAATCTTTTCACCATAATGGTCGTTGGCTGGGTATCAATGTGGCTACAGGAGTTGAACATTCAACCCACTTGCAATTTGTTGATGATACTATTTTGTTTGGAGTCTCTAATATAAGAGGCAAGGACTATAAATACTTGTCTGGATGACTATTGCAAGGCATCAGGGCAAAAAATCAATTGGAACAAGTCAGAAGTTTTCTTTATCAACACTTTGCCGAATATGCAAGGTGTTCTATCAAGGATCCTCAATTTAAGAGTTCCAAACTTTCCAAGTAAATTCCTTGGGACTCCTCTTTTCATTGGCAGTAATAAGACTTGCTATTGGACGCATCTTATTGAGAAATGTAAATCTAGGCTTGAAAATTGGAAAGGGAAGTGGTTATCATCTACCGGCAAGCTTACGATGATAAAATCAGTCCTCTCTGTCATACCGGTTTGTTCCATGGCTTGCTTGAGACTACTGGTTGCCATAGAAAATGATTTAATTACTATAATGAGGAATTTCCTTTGGAATGGGTTGGATGACAAAGGGAAATTTCTCTTGATTGCCTAGAATAAAATAAGTCAACCAAAAAATGTTGGGGGTGTTGAAATTCGACAGATTTCTATTATGAATTTGGCTATGGGAGCAAAATTGGTATGGGAAATTTGTAGAGGTGGTAATCAGAAGTGGGTAAGAATCCTAAAACACAAATATCTGGACTCACTTGAGCCTAAAAGGATTCTCACAGTTATCAACCCACCCACGAGTTCGGCCATTTGGAATTTTATTCTGCAATGCAGAGAAATCATAAGCGATCAGGTCACTTGGGATGTCAGAAATGGGAGGAATGCATCCTTCTGGCTCGATTCTTGGAGTAGTGAAGAAGCCTTGTGTCATAACCTTGCTCTTCAATGAGAGAAACATGTTGGCTTTGGGGACACAAAGTCTATGATTATGGTCATTCAGTTAAGGAGAATGGTATTGACAGATGGGTGTGGAATTCTCTGGACCCCTTGGACTTAGTCCAAAATCAGAAAGACATTTTTGACGGTATTCTAAGGAATCGAATCATTCATCCATCCCCGGATGAGGACATCATTAGATGGTGTGGCTCGTCTAGTGGTAAGTACAAGGTATGTTTTACCTATAAATTGAAAGAAGTTTCTATAGATAAGAAGGATTGGCCGGTTAATCTATTATGGCACAGACATCTACTTCCTAAAGCAGGTTCCTTTGCTTGGATGGCTTTCCAAAGGAAGATTCTAACCGGTAAAAGACTCCTTAAATTGGGTATAATGGGCCTAGTAGATGTGTATTATGTCGAAATCAAGAGGAGACAATTGATCACCTTTTGCTTCACTGCAAATTCTCCAGCAACTGTTGGTGGCATTTTATGGGTAAATTAAATCTTGCATGCCCTTTTCCAAAAGGTTTGGATGATTGGTTTCTACTATGACTTAAATCAAAATGCAAGGCATTATTTGGGGACTTATTTGTCATCCCGCCCTCACTGCTGATTTGGGAAATTTGGAAAGAGAGGAATCAAAGAATTTTTTAGGATAAAGATATGGGCCAGATTGCCCTCTGTGGGAAAATTGAGAATCACCTGGTTGAGCTCCTGAATGAATCAGCTAAGTCTAAATCGCTGAAAAAGAATCTATACACTGACTAGGATTGGAAGTTAAAGCTTGTGTTCCCAAATTTGATCATCCTCCCACTTTTTGGAAGTGGTAACCCTGAGATACCGGCTAATCCAAGATTGGGTGTTAAATGGGAAATCCTAGATCCAAGGTGGCATAAGATTAACTTCGATGGTGCCTCTGCAGGGAATCCAGGGTGGAGTGGAATAGGATGTATTATTAGAGATTATGAAGGCATCTCTATTAAGGAAATCTTTGAAGATATCGGTATGGCCACTAACAATGAGACGAAATTCTGAGCGGCATTAAGAGGTTTGCAATTGGAGATTGAGTTGGGGATAAAAAGAATTCATTTGGAGGTGATTCGTTACATGTTATCAATGTTGTTCGTAGTAACCAAACCCCTAGTTGGTATCTTGACCTATGGCTTAGACCAATGGTGGATTTGCTTGAGACCGTTGAAGAATTTCCGATTAGCCATATCTATAGAGAAGGTAATAAGGAAGCAGACAGACTATCTAAGATGGCAATTGTAGATGCAGGCCTTGATCTGGGGCATATGGCTAGGGCATAGATAAATTTTCATTATAGCAATTAATATGATTAAAGTGTTGCAACCTATCTTGGCAGAAGAATGAATCGGCTTTGTTTCTCCGATGGTCTTGGTTTCTACCGGTTTGTAGTACTTACCGGGAGATGAACTCTTACCGGGTGTGGGTTTTTCTTTGATTTGATAGTGGTATCCTTCTAGCTCATACCAGTAGGGGTATCCCACTCGGTTGCGCGGTCTCTACTGGTTGGAGATGTTATCATTTCCTTAGGTCTCTTGCACTTGTCTCTTACCAGTATTTATTATATTTCGGTAATATGGTCTTACTGGGGTCATTTACTCCAGTGCCGAAGTAGATGATGTCAGAAAGATAATCTAGCAAAATTTTTGATAAGCGGCTGCAATCGGTTCTCTCCTCAAGTCACCCTGTGCGGATGGAGGCCTTGATCCAGGACATACAGTTAGGGCACAACTATATTTGATTATAGTGGTTAATATGGTTTAAGTGATGCAACCTATCTTGGTCTAAGAATGAAACGGATTTGTTTCCCTGATGGTCTTGGCCTCTACCGGTTTGTAGTACTTACCGGGAGATGAATTCTTACCGAGTGTGGGCTTTTTCTTCAATTGTGGTTTCCTTCTGGCTCTTACCAGTAGGGGTATCCCCCCTGGTTTCAAGGTCTAACGGTTGGCTATGCTGTCGGTTGCATAGGTCTCTTGCAGTTGTCTCCTACTGATATTTTTTATGGTTTTGATAATATGATCTTACCAGGGTCATTAACTCCAGTTCTAGTGTAGATGATGTCCGAAAGCTAATCTAATGTCCATAATTACTATAAGATATGATAAAGCTGAACGGCGGCAGACATCAAAGAGGTAATCAATTGCGAATAAAGGTGGCATGTTTAAGATATGTTTTGTTTGTGTGAAGTAATTTGGCACGGTTTAGCCAGGTCCTCGAGCTCCTCAACCTTTATGAGTTGTCAAGATAAATAAAGGAAGGCCTACTTAATTTAAACATATCAAACTCTTCCCCTTTCTTGCTCTGTTGTTTATACAATGGATCCGCCGATATTGTTGGAGGCAACATGCCATCAGATGGCGTTTCTAGGCAAAATTTGTGATAAGCGCTTGCAATCGGTTCTTTCCTCAAATGACCCTTTGATTCTGCACTATGTAAAAAGAATTTTGGGGAAGGAATTCTTAAATGCATACCATAGATATAGAGCCAATGCAGACATTCTGGCTTTCTTTCTAGCGATGCTGCTCGACATGGGGACTAGCAAGCAAAGGGCGAACCTGCTCACTCAAATGGTGTTCGAGCACCGCTTCCTTGGGGAAATTGATGTCGTACTGGATAATGTCGACGAAAATCTCAGAATGCCCTTTCCCCAAAATTATTATATGAGTTTGGGAAATGGTGTGGAGGTGAGGAAAGAGGTGATAGTAGCCTCTTGATTTCAATGCCTTGGAGGCCTCCTGGCCTAACATTAACAAAAATATTGAGTTACTTTTCAAGGTTGTCGAAATACTGCCCGGCTTAACGATTGCCTGGAGAAGAACCTATATTCAGGATGAAAGGCTTTCAGGCAAAAGAGACATTGGTATTTTGGCCAACGGTGACATAGACGATGGCAACTCTTGGGGTCTTGGTCGTGGAGAAGAGTGGTTTCCAAACGATGTCCGCCACTCCTAGGAAAAAGTGGAATCGATGGCTCATCCTGCTTGCAGGAATGTGCCCAGTAATATTGGATGTTGTTGCTGCTCCTACACCCAGTGACGAGGACCCAGATTCAAGCTCTGAAGAATCTTGAAATGTTTTGACCTCCTCGGCTTTGTGTGTCGGTTCTCTTTGGAATTCCATTTCTCAAGTTCTTTCTACTATTAAGAAGATTGTAGACCTTTGGCCAAATTAGGCATAGTAACAACCAGCATTTTGTTCTCCTCAGGTTGATTTTGTCTAGCAATGTAGGATCCTCGCCAGCTCGGTTGGCTTTTGGTTGTTGTTTGGAGCAATGGTAGGGGGTTTTCTTCCTGGTTCTTTCCCCCTATGACTCTTTCTGAACCAGGTTTGTATTTTTCAAATTTTGAATAATACAAGGGCCCCTCTACAGTTATTAATCTATTAAAAAAAAAATAGAAGTCATTAGGATAAAAATATTCAAATAAATAATAAATTTTTATTTAATCAAAGGACAATTTTAAGTGTACAAATATACCATTCCCCACTACATATACATGTATTACAATGTAGTAATATATTGTGACAAAATACCTCAAGAATTAGTCTCCTCTCTCCTTCAAAATGTCATACCCATGTAATTTAGGCTTTCATGAAAAATGAATAAATAAATTCCTTGAATATTTATGGCTTAGAGTAAATAAATTGAGAAAAAATATTAATTATACATTTCCTAAGATTGTTCTAATGAATGAAAGCTCGTCCTTATAAATGAAAATGAAAAATAGTATTCTTCTAGGAGTATAAATTGTATAACTAAGTCAATAAATTTATTATTTATTAAGCTTATAAATAATCATTAATATTAGCTTTTTAAGTATTTAGTATTTAAATTTAATAATTATAAAACTTTTAAATTTCTTATTAATAGAAAAATCTAAATTCATGGAGATGTGCGTGGGCTAGGGCATCACAGCCCTAGCTCGTGAGTGGCGCCTGCATGTTGGTGCGGCAGTGGGAGGGAGGCGCTTGCGCATGTGGGTGGTGCTGCGAGAGGGGTTGGTAATGCGGTTGCCAATGCGGAAGGAGGCACGGTGGTTGCGGGTGGTGGGTGGTGCTACGAGAGGTAGGCGCTCAGGGTTCCTGCAGATACGCAGCCTACTTGTGGGGAAGAGCAGTGGGGGTTTGATCTGCTCAGTGGTGGAGCTTGGTAGGGGAGGTGTGTGTTTTCTTGTAGGGAGGTGTGGTGTGTTATAATATTTAATCTTTACTTCGCTTAGGTTTATTTGTATTTAGTTTAGGATATTCCTTTGGAATTCCTACATGAAATTTGTCCTCTAGTACATGTGTGAGGACAAGTCATTTCTTTTATTTTCCTTTATTAAGGAATATTAGATTTCCTCCATAAGAGGATGTGGACACATGGCACACACACTTTTATGAATGGTGGCATTCATATATTTGGGAGTTACTTTGTAACTTCTCTCCTCATCTCTATTTAAGAGATGTCTCCTCTCTCATTTCTTCTTAATGAAAATATTGTAAAGAGCTTCTCTCTCTCTCTCTCTCTCTCTCTCTCTCTCTCTCTCTCTCTCTCTCTCTCTCTCTCTCTCTCATTTTAGTCATTGTTTCATTCATAATATCACAAGGGGTTTTTTTTTGCTTTTCCCCTTTTAAAAGTTCTTGTCCCTCCTTCTTCACATTTGGGTGATTGCTCCAAGGTTTTTGCATTTCTCTTGGTAACATTTACTTCATCAAAAAACTTACTTGGATTTTATTTTTCTTTCCTTGCTCTTGTATTTCCTTTCATAGTATCAAAGCAGGTTTCTAATCCTTGTTTCAAATTGAGATTGATGAAGGTTACCATTCTGTGGAGTTCACCTTCTTGGAGGCATTCTTAAGAGGAGAAGAAGTTCTTTCTCTAATATTTTCTACTGTGCAAGTTTTTTATTTCAGATTTTAATTTTTTTTCAAACTTGTTAACAAGTTTGCCTACAAGTTTAATCTTCTTAGATTCTAGTTTTTAAAAAAAAAAAAAAACCTTTGGAAGGCTTGCCGCCAAAGTTTTTTCTTTCTGGTTTAAAGTTGTGGCTTTGGAAGGCTTGCCACCAAAGTTTCTTCTTTCTGATTTTTTTATTGTGACTAGTTTGGAAGGTTTACCACCAAACTCAGCCTCCTTAATCTGTTTGGTTGGCTTGCCACCAAATCTGATTTATTATTAAATTGCATTCTCTATTTGTTTGTAGGTTCTAACATTTCATTTACTTGCAAGTTTTTTTTGATAAAAATATTTTTTTATATTGTTTCTTCATTGAATCTTTGTGTATTTACAAAAAAATATCAGAGTCTAACATTTTCTGCAAGTTCTACCCTATAAAAGGCATAAATCTCTTTGTTTGCAGTTCTACATTGTATTTCCTTTCAAATCTGAAATCTGGTTTTTGTTATTACAAATTATAACTCTATTTCTACAAATAATTATGTAAATCTTTCACATTTGCAAGCTTCATCGTCTCTGCAGATTTGTTAAACAAGGATTTGCAACGCCTCTATTTTTTTTCTTCATATGCTATTAACGCTTGCTGCCATTTCGTCCGTTGTGCTAACATCTTTGTAACTATTTATGCACATATTTTTTTTCAACTTCTGTTGTCGTAACGTCTCTGTAACTATTTCTGCTTGTGTTATTTTCCAACTTCTGTTGTCATAAGTTTGTTGTCATTACGTCTTTGCACTCTTCCTTGAACTATCTAACGTCTCTGCATTCTGCTCTGGAAAAGTTTTGTCTTTCTACAAATAACTTTATTAAAATAACACTTTTGTGGTCCCTCTGGATTCTTTGCAACCTAACATTTCACCTGTCTCTCTCTTGCATGCTCAGTCTTTCATTTATTACATTTCCTGTAACTTAATAAAGAGTGAGTTTTTTTTCTTTTATTTATTATCTTCCACGTATGTTTAAAAGTTTTAAAAACTTTATAAAGTTTAGCATATTTAAAAGTTTAATAAGTTTATAAAAAATTCTTTAAAATTTTAAATATAAAAAGTTTCAAAAGTTTATTTTCTTAATAATACGTATATTAAATAGTTTTTAAGGTTTTTAAAGTTTTTTTAATTATAAAGTATTTTGTTATTTTTTATTTTTTTAATTTATTTTTTAAATAGTTTTCATTTATTATTAAGATTCAAATAAAATTAAAGTTTTTTAAAAATTTAAAATTTGTTATTAAAGATTTGAAAATAATACTTTGATAAATAGTCTCTTTTTTAAAATATTGTTATTTTTTAAAAGTTATTATTCAAGTTTGATTCAAGTTTAATCAAGAAGGTTAATTTTTCATTTTTAATTCAAGGGGTATTTTTTCAATACTAATCATTATTTGTTCACCATTATTTTGCTATCATGTATACATTAATTCCAGAAATTAAATTAAATAATTCCAATTATCATTCATGGAAAACACATATCTCATTTATTTAAAGGTTGCTACTGATAAAACCTCAGAGCCCGCTTCAACTACTCCTCAAGCTGACCAAGATAGATGGAAGGCTCAAAATGAGGAACCACTTGGCTTAATTGGTATTTCAATGGTTCCTGATTTGTATGTTCTAACTGGAAATTGTACAAAAGCGTATGAAGCTTGGGAAATTTTAAAAACAACTTATGATAGCTCAAATGAATCCCAAAAAATTCAACTTTAAGATCAACTTGAAGATCTTACGTATACAGATTATAAAACTATGGATGAATTCTTATTAAAGTTTGATTTTATTAATAGTCAATTAACTGGTTTAGGAGTTACTCTAGCTGATTTACATTTAATTCATCTTATTCTTAAATAATGTCTTCCTCGTCAATTTCAGCAATTTATTACGAATATTCATGCTCAACTTGTTATTCCTACTTTAGCTACTCAATTAACTTATGATATTTTTCATAATTTATTACATCAAGAGGAAGCTAAATTAATTCAATTTGGTACTCTTAAAAGTAGTGAACATGCTTTTATGTCTAAAAACCAAAATCATAATAATAATTGTAGATCCAATAATAATAATCATAATCATAATAATAATCACAAATATTTTAATTATCAATCTCAGTCTAAATCCTATCATAACAATTCTCATAATAATCATCATAATAATGCGTACAATAATCAAAGGAATAATTCTCAAACAAGACCCCATTGCACATATTGTGGGAAAGATGGACATGTTACTAATAATTGTTTTAAGAAGCAAAATGGTAAAAAGCCCATGAACCAAACTAATCAAAATAATCAACAACATAAACCTCATTATAAGGAAGGTAATAATAACGATAATTCATCTCATCATGCATTTACATGTACTTATAATATTTCTCAACCACTTGAGTGGATTATTGATTCTGGTGCATCTCAGCATGTTACTTCTCATAAAGAATGTTTTGAATCTTTGCATCCTGATACTTCTAATATTATTGTTCAATTAGCTAATAATCATAGTCGCAAAGTTGAAGCTATTGGTGATGTGAATGTTCCTAATGGGAAATTACATGATGTTCTTTATGTTCTTGAATTAAAATCAAATTTGATTTTAGTTCCTAAACTTTATCAAGATTATAAGATTAACTTTTATAGGGGCATATGTTATATCATTGATCCAAAAACTAATCATGTTATTGCTACTGCTAAAATGGATAGTGATAACTTATTCAAGTTCTATGAATTTGCTCCTACAAAGTATTTCTTGCTTACTACTGTTGATTTTACTATATGGCATGAAAGACTTGGCCATCTCAATTCTGATTATATTTCATTGATGCAAAAAGCAAATATGGTTGATGGATTGCCTACTATTGTTCCTTCTCAAATTGTTTGCAATGGTTGCATGAGTGGTAAGATGCATAGGGAACCCTTCCTCATGGTCAATCTTGGAGGGCATATACTAAATTGCATCTAGTTCATATTGATCTCTTGGGTCCCATGGAGAATCCCTCCGTCCAAGGTTCAAGGTATGCTCTTACCTTTGTTGATGATTTTTCAAGGAGAACATGGATATATTTCCTTCATAGTAAGGATCAAGTGCTTGATGTGTTTACTGAATTTCATATGTTTGTAGAAAGGCAATCTGGTTCTAAAATTAAGATTCTTCACATTGACAATGGAAGAGAATATGTCAATAATGCATTTAATGCTTATTTGAAATCTTTTGGAATTAAACATGAGCTTACCATTCCTTATACACGACAACAAAATGGTGTGGCGGAACGGAAGCATAGGACAATTGTTGAAATTGCTAGATGTTTATTACATGCAAAAAATATGGATTACAAGTTTTGGGCTGCAGCTATAACCTGTGCAACTTATTTAATTAATAGAACACCTACCAAAGCCTTAAAAGATAAAACTCCCGAAGAAGCTTGGTCTAGTAGAAAGCCCAATTTGCAGAATTTAAGAATTTTTGGTTCCATAGCTTATGTTCACAAACCTAAAGAGAAAAGAAAAAAATTAGATGCTAAATCTTCTCCTTTTATTTTTGTTGGTTATGATGAAAATACTAAAGGTTATAGAGTTTACAATCCTATTACTAACAAGTTAAAAGTTGCAAGAGATGTTTGTATTGCAAAAAAACGCATTCATGATTGTTCTAAAGTGGAAGATGATGAACTTTCTCAAAGCAAAGTTGTGCTTGTGGAGGACCAACCTCCTTCTCTTAACCCTACTTCTAATGCATCTCTTTCTATTCCTTCTAGTGATAGCGATGATGATAATAATAAATCTACTCCTCATGACTCTTCTTCTAGTGATGAATCCATTACTTCTAAAAGAAGACCTAAATGGTTTAAATCTTTAATTCAAGATAGTGATGAATACCTAGCTAGAATGGATAGACTTCAAGCTACAAGAGTTAATTATTGTAATTATGCTTTAATGACTACTATTATGAATTCTAATGATCCTAAAACATTTGATCAAGCTAAAAATCAACCACATTGGCAAAAAGCAAAGAAGGAAGAATTGTTGGCATATGTGCAGAGTATGTTGACATGATGATATTGTATGTTGTCATTGATGTCAATATGATGAAGAGTGAACCGGTATATTGAAGTAAGCACTTGCAAGAAAACCGGTATATGTGAAAAAGGGAAGCGGTATGTTTGTCCAAGTGAACCAATATGTTGAAATGTGAACTGGTATATGTGAAAAAGTGAAGCGGTATGTTTGTCCAAGTGAATCGGTATGTTGGAATGTGAACCGGTATATGGAATGTTTTGTATTAAGGTTTCATATGGTATGACTACCGGTTGGTAGTCTTAGCTTCAGGGTTTCTGGTTGAAGTGTTCTATGCCTATGTGATTCAACCGATGACATTGTGTGATGTGTTAGCATTACTATGAAGAACAGATTGTGTTGCCACATCAGCTCTATGCACGTGAAGGATCTTGCATGAAGGAGATTGATCCTATCTACCTCAAGAATGTGCGAAGTCTCTGCAAACGGTGGAGAACGCGTGATGGGTTATTGCCTCCAAGATGCGGTGAAGAACGAATGATGGAAAACGTCTTGAGATCTGTTCAAGACCATTGTATTCAAAGCAAAGTGTTCAATGGTCAAGATTGAACCGACTGAATTGCTTAACCTAAATGTTTAGGGTTTAGGGTTTATGCTACCGACCTATCTATTTCCTATAAGGTCGATGTTGTTTTTCATGTTGAGGTTGTTGGAAAATGTTGTGTGTGTATCTAAGTGCAAAGATACGTGATTCTTGCCAGACCAGATATGAGTATAGATACCTGTAGAGTGTGAGTGCAGAAGGAAGGAACTGAAGCGGATATGCATTGGCATTGAGTGTTGTTACCAGATCATTGTAATACCTGTTGACCTCTAACCACTTCAACAGTTGGAAAATCCCTTAACAAGGTAGCTTTAACCGACTTGTTGTAAATCCTTTAACAGGATGACTCAAAATCATTGAGTTCTAAAAATCCTTTAACAAGGTAACCTTTAACCAGTTTTAACCCTTAACCAGGTATGTTAGCCATCTCTTAACCAGGTGATCCCTAGCAGGATTGGTTCCTAACAAAACCTATTGTCAAGTCTTTAACCGGACTAGGCTCCTAATAGAGTGAACTTCAAAAGGGTTCAAAAAATAGCTTGTGGGTATTTATCCCCACTGTGGTTTTTCCCAGTTGGGTTTCCAGGTGAAAAAAATGTGTGTTATGTGTGATGCTTTTCATATGATGCTTTGTTATTCTCTGTTAAGCGGTAAAGCATGTTGAACCTGTAAGTCTTTACATTCCTGTTAAAGTATTACT
Source organism: Cryptomeria japonica (assembly GCF_030272615.1). Classification (NCBI taxonomy): domain Eukaryota; kingdom Viridiplantae; phylum Streptophyta; class Pinopsida; order Cupressales; family Cupressaceae; genus Cryptomeria; species Cryptomeria japonica. The sequence goes on from NC_081409.1 coordinate 747,630,037, forward strand.
AGTGTATGCATATGGGTGAAGTGGAAATAAGATGTTAGATTGTGTGGAAAGCTGAGTTATCGATTTATGTCTTTCACAGTGCTTAACCGGTAGTAATCTGGTTTAGACTGGTGTTATTGCTTGCCAGTCAAAGGGTGGCGTTCTCAGTCTAACTGGTTCAAGGAAAACTATTTTTATCAGTACTGATTCACCACCCCCCTCCCACCTCCCCTCAGTACCGGTTTGGTACTAACTGGTCATCATTGATTCATTAAGAATATGATACTTTAATTTTTAACCAAACTTGGGATTTAGTTCCCTTGCCTCATGGTAAAAATATTGTTTCTTGCAAGTGGCTTTATAAAACTAAATTGAATGCTAACAATCAAGTTACTAAATTTAAAGCTAGATTAGTTGCTAGAGTTTTTTCTCAAATTGAAGGTTTAAATTATACTGAAACTTTTGCTCCTGTTGCTAAAATGCCTACAATTAAACTTGTGCTTTATTTGGCTTCTAAAATGAATTGGCCTACTCGCCAAATGGATGTTAAAAGTGTTTTTCTTAATGGTGATTTACATGAGGACATTTATATGTCTCAACCTCCTAGTTTTATTAAAGACGGTAATGCACACTTAGTTTGTAAATTAAAGAAATCAATTTATGGATTAAAGCAATCTCCTAGGGAGTGGTATTCAAAGATTAATGCATTCTTTCTTTCTCAAGGCTTTATTAGAAGTAAAAATGATCCTAACTTGTATAATAAACATAGTGAAGATGATATTATCATTATTATCTTTTATGTAGATGATTTGATTATTACTTCAAGTTCCAATACTTTGATTTCTCATATTAAGTTTCAACTTCATCAAAAATTTTAAATGACTGATTTAGGTGTTTTACATTATTTCTTAGAAATGCAAATTTGGCAAACCTCTAAAAGAATTTTCTTATCTCAAAGTAAATATGCTCAAGATCTCATAGATAAGTTTAACATGAATGATGCTCACCATGTTTCAATTTCTATTGAATTAGGCACTAAGTTAATGCTTGATATGCAAACTCCTCTTGTTGATCCTACTTTGTATAGACAATTAGTTCGAAGTTTGAATTATTTAACTCTTACTAGGCCGGATATTGCTTATAGTGTTGGTTTGGTTTCAAGATTCATGTCTAAACCTCAACAAACACACTTTAAAGTTGCTAAAAGAATTTTAAGACATATTAAAGGAACTATTAATGTGGGTTTGTTTTATGATGCAAATTCTGATTTTACTTTAAATGGTTTTACTAATTCTGATCTAGGTGGAGATCCCAATGATGGGAAATCTACTTGTGGTTATTGTTTTTTTGTTGGTTCAGGGGCAATTTCTTGGAATAGTAAAAAGCAACAATCTACCTCTCTTGGATCCACTGAAGCTGAGTACAAAGGATGCACTAATGCTTCCAAAGAAGTCTTGTGGCTTAGAAGACTACTTGAAGATTTGGGTCTACCTCAACATGAACCAACTCCATTGTACTGTGACAACCAAAGTGCCATTGCCTTGGCTAAAAATCCAGTTTTCCATGCAAGGACAAAACACATTGCTCTCCAACACCACTTTGTTAGAGAACAAATTGAAGATAAGCAAGTTTCACTCCTCTATTGCAAGGGGGAAGACCAAGTTGCAGAGATTTTGACCAAACCACGTTGTAAAGAAAAGTTCCAATTTCATTGTAAAAGTCTTGGATTGCAACCCATTGAAGGGTTTGATGTAAACTCCCCAAGTAAAGCTTAAGGGGGGTGTTAGAATATTTAATCTTTACTTGGCTTAGGTTTATTTGTATTTAGTTTAGGATATTCCTTTGGAATTCATACATATAATTTGTCCTCTAGTACATGTGTGAGGACAAGTCATTTCTTTTATTCTCCTTTATTAAAGAATGTTAGATTTCCTCCATAAGAGGATGTGGACACATGGCACACACATTTTAAGAATGGTGGCATTCATATATTTGGGAGTTACTTTGTAACTGCTCTCCTCATCTCTATTTAAGAGATGTCTCCTTTCTCATTTCTTCTTAATGACAATATTGTAAAGAGCTTCTCTCTCTCTCTCTCTCTCTCTCTCTCTCTCTCTCTCTCTCTCTCTCTCTCTCTCTCTCTCATTTTAGGCATTGCCTCATTCATAATATCACAAGGGGTTTTTCTTTTCTTTTTCCCTTTCAAAAGTTCTTGTGCCTCCTTCAAATTTGGATGATTGCTCCAAGGTTTTTGCATTTATCTTGGTAACATTTACTTCATCAATAAACTTACTTGGATTTTGGTTTTCTTTCCTTGCTCTTGTATTTCCTTTCATGGTGTCCTCACTCATTTACTTTCGGGAGGTGGGTTTTTCGCGTGGTTCTATGGCTAGAACTGGTGGAGAGGCCTTGAAGGCGTCTCTCGATATGGATTTCCGTGTTGCAGTGGGTTTGAAATCTCCATCCCAAAATGTCAAGACCTTTGATAATAACCTTTTTGCCTCAAATTCTAGGGCTGGTAGTGTTGGAGGCTCTCGGATCTCGAAGATTAATGGCTGCCTGGAGAGGTGCAGCAATAGACCAAGGTTGATTATTCCTCTGGAGATGATAGCGGAAGATGTTGATTACTTTTCAAAACACTCGTTATACTGCAAGTTTTTGGGGATGAGAGTTTCAATGCAGTTTTAAGAGAACTGGGCCCAGAGGACTTGGGCATCGAAAGAAGAAATGGAGATTATATTACTGGCAAACAACTACTTCATGGTTACTTTCAACTACATGGAGGATCGGAATAGGGTTTTTGAAGGAAGGTCGTATTTTTACAACCAGGTGGGGTTGTTCATCAAACCTTGGCATGCGGGGTTCAACCCTTCGGAGGAGCTCCCGAATAGGGTCCCAGTGTGGGTTTGTTGGAGCTTCAACGCAAACCTTGGGGAGAAAGGTAATGACCTTCACCCATATTTGTGTTGAAATTAATCTTAGTAAGCCCCTGCCAGATGCTATAGATATGTGTGTGGGTTCTTATTCTTGGGTTCAACAGTTGGATTACAAGACTTTACTATTTTGGTGTCGTCTGTGTCATGAGTATGATCATTTGTTGTGCAAGTGTCCTAGGTATAAACCGGTGGTGCGCCAACCTCAACAATCAACCTGTAACACAGATGGGGCTAACAAAGGAAAAGTCGCCATGACTGGGGAAGTTGTGGGTACTAATGGTTTTGTCCCAGTTAAGACAAAGATAGTGTGAATTGGGACTCAACCCAGGCTCTGCAAATTGCGAGGAATCAACAAATGGAGATGGATCTGCCAGTAGTGGCTCAGTTGGGGACCATTTCTATTGTTGTAGTGGAGTTGGCTGGGGGGATGTTTCTCCTACAACTCAAAAATTGGAAATTTTTGGGGCCAAAAGTAGCAAGATAGCCTTACATTTGGGTCTCCATCAGAAGGACATTAAGAAAGGACCAACGGAGAAGATTTCAAAGGTTGGCAGAGAGAAGCATTTGGAGAAGATCAAATTGGTGGGGGAGAATTTGGTTGATTCAGGGTCAGTAAAGACTCTGGATTCTCATTTTTCCAATCCCCTGAAATGATTGTTCTATCATGGAATGTGAGGGGCTTGAACAGTGGCCCTAGACAAAAACTTGTTCGAAAGTTGATAAGGAGTCATTCTCCCGATATCCTATTCTTGTAGGAGATAAAACTCTCTGTGGAAAGTATGATAGATTTGGTGCCAAAGCTATGGGGGAGAAGCCAGTGTCAGTGTATTGGGGTTGTGGGCTCCTCGGGAAGGTGGCCTGTCTTTGGAACCCTTCAAGGATTCGCCCTGTCTAGTGGGTTGCCTCTAGATCTTCGTTATCCGGGGTTGTCTCTAGTCTTGAGACTGGGGAATATATCTTGTTTACTAACATCTATGCCCCCACTGATCTTAAGGGTAAGCAGAACTTATGGTCTCATATTTCTTGTATGCGAAGGTTGGTCCCTTTTAATCCTTGGATTATGGCGGGTGATTTCAATGCCATCCTTGAGTTGAGTGAGAAGAAGGGGGGTGTTATGCGATTAGAACCTTCTTCTTTCCTTTTTCGAGATAGTATAGCATCGTTGCATCTTGTTGATATTAAGACTGGTAATAGCTTGTTCACTTGGAACAATGGGAGGGTGGGGGAGTATTGAATCGCGGAGAGATTGGATCGATTTTTGGTTTCTAGTTTTTGGGTTGGTGGGGGGTGGTCCACAAGCTCTGAGATTCTTGACTAGAGAGGGTCAGACCACTGGCCAATCAAAATGGTTTCTTCTTCTTCTCAGGTCGATTGCTCTCCTTCATTCAAATTCCAACTTATGTGGCTTCGGGATCCTGCTTTGCAAACTCTTGTAGCAGACTGGTGGAGGAAAAGGAGGTCTGCCTTTGGCACTGTTATGTACACTTTTGCCAAGCAGCTGCAATTTGTTAAGTTTCAGCTTATACAGTGGAACCGTCAAGGTTTCGAGAATATTTTTCATGCTAAGAAAACTGCTCAAATAGTGTTGAATGGCATCACCAGTGAAATTAGAGAGCATGGTTTGTCTGAACCCTTGCTTAGGGAGGAAGACAAGGCTGTCAAGGCTCTAGAGGAATGGGAGCTTAGCGAAGAAATATACTGGAAATAGAGAGCTCGTATTGATTGGCTTCAAGAGGGGGATAAGAACACTGCTTTCTTCTTCAACTCAGTGAAAGCAAGAAGACATGGAAATTTCATTCTTGTTCTGGTCAATGATAGAAGTGAGCAGTTTTTATCCGTGCAAGAGATCTCCAAGGAGTTCTCGATTGCATTCCTTCTCTAGTTACTAGGGAGATGAATGAGCAGCTTATGGGTCCCATTTCGCTGGAAGAACTAGAGAGGATTGTTTTTCACATGAGAAAGGGAAAGGCTCCTGGATCGGATGGGTTCCCGGTTGAATTCTTTCAAGATTTATGGGATATTATCAAACTGGACTTATGGGAAGTAGTTTAGGAGTCCCAGAGGAATAAGTAGATGTTTCGGGCTTTTAATGCGACTTTCATTACACTAATCCCCAAGTGTGATGGGGTTGACCGATTAGGCCAGCTACACCCTATCTCTCTCTGCAATGTGATTTATAAGATCATCTCTAAGCTGATACTGGATAGGTTGTAGAAGTGTCTGGGGTATGTTATCTCTGAGGAGCAGAGCGGGTTTGTGGAAGGGCGCCAAATCTTGGATGGGGTGGTCATTGCTACGGAGACCATTCATTCTATGGCAACCTCCAAGGAAAAAGCTATGTTTATTAAGCTAGATATGGCTAAGGCTTACGATAGAATTCAGTGGTCCTTCCTCCAGAAGATCCTTAGGGCTTTTGGCTTTGCTGACAAATGGATCCAATGGGTTATGAGTTGTGTTACGTCTACCTCTTTATCTATTATAATCAATGGAGATCATACTGAGTTGATTGGTGCTTCTAGGGGTCTTCGCCAGGGGGACCCCCTTTCCCCTTATTCATTCTTCTGGCTAAGGGTCTAGGGAGGCTAATTAAGCATAATGTGGGTCTAGATATTATTATTCAGGGTTGGAGTTAGGGTAACGACTTGCAGCCGCAATCTCATTTGCAGTTTGTTCATGACACGGTCTTGATGGGACTTGTTCGTATCAAAGAAGCCACTAATCTGCATAAGGTTTTGGATGTTTATCTTGCGGCCTCGGGCCAACTGATCAATGAGGATAAATCTTCTATCCTCTTCTTCACCACTCCTGGAACTATTCAAAGGAGGATTTCTCTTATCTTGAGATTCCAAGTTGGCTCTCTGCCCTTGACTTATTTGGGTATTCCTATTTGTCCTAGTATCCCTCCTAAGGAATCTTGGTAGGGTATCTTGGATAAAATTTGCATGAAGGTTGATCACTGGACAAATAGATGGTTATCCTTTGCTGCGAGTGTTCAGTTGATTTAGTCGGTGGTTCAGGCTCTTCTGATTTATCAATGTACGCTACAAGTGGCTCCTAAGTGGTTCTTGAAGGGATTGGACTCTCTGGCAAGGCAATTATTATGGGCAGGCAATCTATCCTCTTCCAAATGGAGTCTTGTCAATTGGGACTTGGTGTGTAGCCTGAAGCAGTCGGGGGGGCTTGGTTTAAGGCAATCTATTTTATTTGGTGAGGCTCTAGCGGCTAAATTGTACTGTAGGTGGTGTGTTGAGCAAGATCAAGACTGGGCTAGGATTTTGGCCTACAAACATATGCAGAGGATCCCAATGGAGTAAATTCCAAGATGTCTGCTTGAGGGAAAAGGCTCAACGATCTGGTGTACTCTCAAAAAGGGGGCTTCTCTAATTAAGGAAGGTCTCTTTTGGATTTGCACGAGGGGGGAAGAGGTCCTTTTCTGGAGCGACTCCTGGGATGGATACCCCCCCCATCCTTGATCAGTTTCCTAACCTTGGGAATATTTGCCAGAGGTTTTTGGAGGCAGGGTTGTCAAGCGTGAGTCACTTCAAGGTTGTTTATAGGTGTGGGCGGCTGCAGATGGAGTGGTGGAAGGCTCTTAATGAATGACCGGCTGATGGGATGGAGGAAGAGTGTGTTGATTTGCATGGCATTCTAGCGAATAAAAATTGTAGTTCCCTCAAGGGTAGGGATGGACTTGCTTGGTTTCTAAATCCTAAGGGCGTCTTTACTGTGGCTAGTGGATACCGGGAACTGTTGAACCGAAGACTAGAGGAAAGAGAGGTGCACTAGTGGAAACATGTGAGGAATAATTTTTCTTGGCCGAAGTGTAACTGCTTCGCTTGGATTTTGGCTTTAAATAGACGCCTAACTTGAGACAATATTCGCAAGTGGGGATTCATGGGGCTTTCCATTTGTGCTTTGTGTGGTAATGGAGGAAGATTCCTCACACCTATTCTTCAGATGCCCCTTCACAATGCTTATTTGTCATTACTGGTGGGGGTGTGGAAGCATTCTTATGTCCATGAGGATTCTCTGGTGGAGTTTTGGAGCAGTTTGGGCAGACCTCCTATCTTGTCCTCCTTCCTCCAGGCTGTCTGGTATATTGGGCCCATTTTCATACTGTGGCAGATCTGGCTCGAGAGGAATAAGAGGATCTTTCGTGAGGTCAGACTGTTAGTTCAGCAAGTGTGGAATAGAATCATTGTTATGATTCGGGAGACGGTGGAAGCTAAATGTGAGGTAAATTTTCCTCTGGATAGATATGAGGCGGATATTGTGAGTAGGTTGGGATTGTAGGAGTTGTCTCCTGCCTCGGCTTGTGTCAGGAGAGGTGGACGTACTATGAAGAAGGTTCAAAGGGTGGGAAGGTAGATGACCCCTCAGGATGAGCTTATCAAGATTAACACCGATGGCTCCTCTAGGGGTAACCCAGGCCCTGTTGGGGTTGGTAGTGTTGGTAGGAATCGTATGGAGGAGGTGGTCTTCTTCTTTTTGGTGCATAAAGGGCAGCAGTCTAACAATTTTATGGAGGGTTTTACAATTCTCTATGCCCTAGAGTGTGCTTGGGAGTTGGGACGAATGAAGGTTATCTGCAAATCACATTCACAAATTATTGTGAACTTGTTGATAGAGCAGAAGGTGAGTGGAATTCATTGGCAGCTGGTAGGGATTGTTCGTCAGATTCTTCATATTAGCTCGTTAATGGACCAGATGTCTTTCATCCACATTCCTCGTGAATGGTATAGAGTAGTTGATTGTTTGGCTAAGTGGGCCTCGAAACATGGTAGTGATTGGAAAGTTGAAGGTTGGGAGCATCTCCCTTCGGATTACTGTCAAGACTTGCAGAAGATTTTTGCTGAGGACATGGATGGTTATCAAGCTGGCTGATCTTGGGCTGGGTTTGTGGTTCTTTTCCGGGGCCTTGGGGCTCTGGTTCTCTTTGTAATTCTTGTGTCTGATTTTCAATAAAGTTTACCCCTTTATTCAAAAAAAAAATCTTATTAATTAAATCATAATATTTACATAAGTTAAAACAAGATACCTAAATAATATAAAAATAATTATTTATCTCCAATACATCAATCTAAACATAAAAAATTTCATCAAACTATAATATTAATTACTATAAAGTGACGGCAAGCGAGGGATTCAATGAACGAAAGAAAGCAGGAGACTTGGAAGGCCAAGAATGGGGAGATGTAGCAGATTCAGAACTCATGGTTGAGAAAAACACCAAGAGAAGAAATGGAAGGGGTGAAAGTGGACATATCCCACAATAGGTCTTCAAGCAGGGGTGCTCAATGGACAAATATGTGACAATGAGGCAATCGCAAGATCTAGAAGAAAGGGATGGGAGAAACTAGCAAGGAATGCAACCTGGAATCAATCCAACTAGATTTGATGCAAAATCATAGCAACCCAAGAAAAAATAGTTCAAAGGAATTTGACAGCAAAGAGAAAGCCACATTAGGACAAGAGACCAAAGTCGAAGAAACCCTAACTCCAACAGTAGAATGATGAACTACAAGTATGGGAGGTTTTGGCAAAAAGAATCTATCAATGTAAATTATGCAAGGAATTGGTGGGCAAAAGACAGAGGAGACTTGGGAAGGAGAAGAACAAGAAAGCCTTGGAAAGGAAAAGAACTACTACATCTGAAAATGGCCCTGCAACAAAATATGATAAACCAAACAGGTGAGTTCCAAACCCTAGGGTGTGTACACCAATATGGTGTGCAGAAAAGTAGACACACCCCCAAAAAAAGTTGGAAAAACATAAAACGCACACGGGTTATTTCAAATTTTAAAAACCCCATACGCGTTTCGGCTCATTTTATCGAGCCTAAACGAAGCAAAACCACGTACGGGGTTTTGCTTATACTAAACACGTACACATATTAGTTTTCAAAACCCCGTACGCGTTTTGTTGGCAATAAAAAAAAATTGACTGGGGCCGATGGGTCATTTTCACCCGCGGTCGTAAGAAAAGCACTTTGAGGGTTTTAAGCAACAAAGTACGTGAATAGGGTTCTAAAAATCAAACACAACAACAATGGAAAGAGGTATGAGATCAAATTTTGTCATCTATTTTATGCATTTGATAAATTATATTCCCAATTATAATGTAAATGCAAAACCCACAAGAGAACCCACAACCAAACCCTCCAGCTCCTCCAGTACACCATTCACAAGCTACATAGGAGGATTTGATAAACCAATTAACACAAAACACTGCCAAAATAACTAGACTGGTGAATAGATTGAAGGCATCCGATCATGAGCACCATGCACCCCTTGCCATAGCCTTGGAATCATTGGCTAGTAGTGTCAATGAAGTTTCCAATCAAATTACAAAATGGGGAAGCTATAGGGATCTATGTCATGCTTTTATGCTAGTCGGTTGTCATATAATGAAGTGAAAAAAAAACACAAGTAAAGCACAAATATGTGCTCTTTTTATTGATCCCGAAACCGGTGAGAACTTACCTCTTAATTCAAAGAGGTTTCCTATACACTAGTGTAACTGTTTGCCAATAAAAATTGCTTTTTGGGATAGGTGGTGGATGGTCTTTGACCAACCACCTTGTAATAATTTTGAGGTTCCATTATATTTTTTGAGGAAACTATATTGTGAGTTTATCCTCAATGAGCGACCGAACTATTTTGATAAACCAGTTAACACAAAACACTGCCAAAATAACTAGACTGGTGAATAGACAGAATGCATCTGAGCATGAGCATCATGCATCCCTTTCCATAGCCCTAGAATCATTGGCTAGTACTGCCAATGAAGTTTCCAATCAAATTACAAAATGGGGAAGCTATAGGGATCGATGTCGTGCTTTTTATGCTAGTCAGTTGTCATATAATGAAGTGAAAAAAAAAACATAAGTAAAGCACAAATATGTGCTCTTTTTATTGATCCCAAAACTAGTGAGAACTTACTTCTTAATTCAAAGAGGTTTCCTATACACTAGTGTAGTCGTTTGCCAATAAAAATTGCTTTTTGGGATAGGTGGTGGATGGTCTTTGACCAACCACCTTGTAATAGTTTTGAGGTTTCATTATATTTTTTGAGGAAACTATATTGTGAGTTTATCCTCAATGAGCGGCCAAACTATTTTGATATGAGAGAATTCTAGGGTAGAGGTAGAGGCTTTTCCCAAGATAGACATGGAGCCTGAAGGGTACTAAACCCCCAAAGTCGCATCCCCCTAGTACCAAAACCTATGGTCCATGTCATGATCCCAGTAGCCCTAAAAGAGTATATGGAGATACAGACTCTTCAGGCCACCACTGCATTGATCAATGTCATCATTCAACATGGCACACAGTTATCACACCCTCTTGGCCCAAATGATGATGCAGTAGTTGAGCCATCTAGCCTTGCTGAGCCCATTCAGCATATGTGTTCCAATTGTTTAGGTATATGCTTTGGGATGCATGTCGAGGGAAATGCAGATGGTTCCATGTCCCATCTATGTACAATTTGCGGGAGTAGATGTCAGACTACCACTACAGAGGATGTGGTGTTGACTGATGATTTGATGGATATGGTGTATGGTGGTCACACACAGACACGGGTGTGTTGATTTGAATTCAAAACATTTTATTTATCAATCACTTCAAACTTGTAAATGTAAATGAATTTTCATTTATAGATTGATTTAAATTGATACAAACAATATGCATTTCAGGATGCAATAGTGGGTGCTAATACACCGTCTGATATTCCTCCCGCAGTTGTTGCAATTGCATCTTCAACGCCTGAGGTATAAATTTTGTAACATGTTAAAATAGAATAGTACCTTGAATTCAAAAAAAAAAATTATAAAATATACTAACTCTCTTTAATGTATATTTATTTTGTGTTTTATAGGCGTTGTCAAGGGATCAAATGTCCCAAATTGATAATGTCACGCTCTTGGCCATCAATTTTGGCCTAGAAAGCTATGTTGTGTCATATTTTGCACACCTCTTTTTATGTATTCTTTTGATTGAATATGCAAGTCATTTAAATTTAGATTTGTTAAATTATATTTAATATTATCTATTGATATCTCTTGTGTTAATTTTTTTTTCTTTAGAGTACCCCACGCGTGTCTAGGACACCTCGGCAAAAGAAATCCTTGAGGATGCCTAAAAGTCAAAAGGTAATTGAATACATTTTTAATTGACACAATTGTTTGAAAAGGTTGAAATTGTCTTGATTGGAACTTGTAGATTGATTAGTCTTTTTTGTATCTTTTATATATACCAGCAATTGGGATTTGTAGAATTGATGAATGCACCTGATACGCCAGAGGATCAAGAGAGGGAAGAGGTATGTATCTCTACTTTATTTTCTTGATTTGATGATTATATGCACATGTACATGTGAACTTTAGATAAATTATAATCTTATAATTTTTCATACTGGGAATAGCCATAGCTGCTTCATCAATGGTGAGCCCTTCTAAGTCTACTGGAAAAGCATCTCAGGCTCTGATACACTTTGGTTCTATATATTGTAGATTTTTAGTGTGTGTGTGTGTGTGTGTGTGTGTTATTACCTTGTATTAATTGTATTTAACCTACACTACTTATCATTGTATTAATTTTATTTAATCTTAGCATTTTTCATATAGGAAATAGCCATAGTTGTTTCATCAATGGCGAGCTCTCTTAAGTCTACTGGAGAAGCATCTCAGGCTCTGGTACACTTTTGTTCTATATATTGTAGATTTTTAGTGTTTTTTATCTATATATGTTATTACCTTGTATTAATTGTAATTAACCTATAATACGCCCCTTCATGGTTTGGGCATAATGTGGATCCTCTCAAGTTCCATTTTAAGAGGACTCTTAAGTCTAACAAGGCAATGAGAGAAAATATAGTAGATCCCAGATCAGCAGATGCGGTAATCTACAATTCAATTGCAAAGAAATTATAGTTGAATGTATAGTTATGTTGATAATTGTGAACTATTTTGTACAAAAGGATTCTAACTTGGCTTTTGAATTATGGTTGTGCAACCATCTACAGAGTCGTGTACTGCATCAAAGAGGCTTGATTTTGATGATCCACCACAACTATAGAATCATATAGTGTTATTTGTGGTCATCGAAGGACCAATACATCTAGATATATTTTACATTTTTATTGTATATCTATCTGGACATGGCATATGCCATATTTTTGTAAAACTTTTATTGACTTGGCGTATATGCAATTTTTTGTATACATACACAATTATTGTGCATTTTGATATATATAAATATTGATATTCGATCCAATAAATGTGCATTGTGTTCATTATTGTGCATTTTGATATATATAAATGTTGATTTATAATTGATATAATTAATTTTTGCTCAAACAAAGACATACAATTCATTATGTGAGCAATATATCCAAAGCGCTCAACAAAATAAGTCTGAATGACAACAAACAAACTTACAAAATTGTAATAAAAGAGCCTCCACCACACAATCATTAAAATTTGTCTCTACCTAAAATAGTAGTTGCAAGCTAGGTATTGTCAAAACCAGTGGCTTGCTAATCAATTACTTCAACTAAACAAATGTCTTTTGTTGAATTCTACCCTATATAAAAGACTTAACAATTGCCATCACGGAATATGAAGCATTGGAACTATGGAATATGATTTGATAAGCTTTCTCAGATATTGAACTACCCCTAGAAAACTCAATGTCTCAATCACAATGAAAGTCTTCCATCACTTCAAAATAGCTTTTGCTTTTACTAAATTTCTAACAATAGTTGGATCCTTGTTTGATAAATTTTGATCTCAGCTACTCCATAGACTTGGCTAATCTTTGATCTCAGCTACTCCATAGACTTGGCTAATCTTTGATCTCAGACTTAGACAACTATTCGGTGTATTTGGGGACTTCCCTTTTATAAAGTTAAATGAATATTTGCCTATGTAATCAACAATATGAATATAAACAACAAAAATCTATTTTCTACAATCATGGGCTACAATGAAATAGGTGATTTGGTAAGCTTTCTAAAATATTGAATTAACCCTACAAAACTCCTTGCCTCAATCACAATGAAATTTAATGGCAATGATCATATTTGATCCATGGTCATGATCACTGGATGTTTTGAATAAAATAGTATAGGCGAAAACTGTCAGATGCATGCATTGCAAGGTTCCAAGATAGGCTAAATTTGATTCCATTCATCGTGGGCACGAACCAGCAGCACAAGCGCATCTGGGTGGGCAGGTTTATGGTAGGCATGCTCCTATTGTGCCTCCCAGCTCGCTGGAACGTCCAGAGCCATACCCTACTGACGCGATCTCTCAAGTGCCCTAAGTCCAAAAAATTATCAAACTTTGACGGATTGTTTCTCACAATCCACGATACATATGATTAATCTATTTGAACCTATAGGGACATGTGAAGCCCGTCTGCAATAACCTATCTCAATTTTTGAAGACTCTGAGCCAGTTTCACATGGTAGCATTTTTTCAGTTGGTACAAAAACGTCAAATGCATGCAATGCAAGGTTGCAAGATAAGCTAAATTTGATTTTGTTCATCGTGGGCATGATAAAGAAGCACGAGCGTGTCCAGGTGGGCAATTTTACGGTAGGCATGCTCATGTTGTGCCTCTCAGCTTGTTGGAATGTCCAGAGCCATACCCTACCAATGCGATCTCTCAAGTGCCCTGAGTCCAAAAAATTGTCAAACTTTGATGGAATGTTTCTCGCAATCCAAGATTCATATGATTGATTTGTTTGAACCTATAGGGTCATGTGAGGCCCATCTACAATGACCTATCTCGGTTTTTGAAGACTCTAAGCCATTTTCACATGGTAGCATTTTTTCAGTTGGTGTAAAAACCGTCAGATACATGCAATACAAGGTTGCAAGATAGGCTAAATTTGATTTCATTCGTCGTGGGCACGAACCAACAGCACGAGCACGTCCGAGTGGGCAATTTTACGGTAGGCATGATCTTCATGTGCCTCACAACTCATTGGAACGTCCAGAGCCATACCCTACCGGCATGATCTCTCAAGTGCCCTAAGTCCAAAAAATTGTCAAACTTTGACGGATTGTTTCTCGTAATCCAGGATGCATACGATTGATTTGTTTGAACCTATAAGGTCATGTGAGGCTAGCTTGCAATGCCCTATCTCAGTTTTTGAAGACTCCGAGCCATTTTCATATGGTAGCATTTTTTCAGTTGGTGTGAAAATCGTTAGATGCATGCAATGCAAGGTTGCAAGATAGGCTAAATTTGATTCCGTTCATTGTGGGCACGAACCAGAAGCAAGAGTGCATCCGTGTGGGCAAGTTTACGATAGGCATGCTCCTATTGTGCCTCCTAGCTCACTGGAACATCTAGAGCCATACCCTACCGATGCGATCTCTAAAGTGCCCTAAGTCCAAAAAATTGTCAAACTTTGATGGATTATTTCTCGCAATCCAAGATGCATACGATTGATCTGTTTGAACCTATAGTGTCATGTGAGGCCCGCCTGCAATGACCTATCTCAATTTTTGAAAACTCGGAGCCATTTTCACATGGTAGCATTTTTTCAGTTGGTGCGAAAATCGTCAGATGTATGCAATGCAAGGTTGCAAGATAGGCTAGATTTGATTATGTTCGTTGTGGGCACAAACCAGCAGCACGAGTGTGTCCGAGTGGGAATGTTTACGGTAGGCATGTTCATATTGTGCCTCTCAGCTTGATGGAACGTCCAAAGCCATACCCTACCAGCGCGATCTCTCAGGTGCCCTAAGTCCAAAAAATTGTCCAACTTTGATGAACTATTTATTGCAATCCAGGATGCATATGATTCATCTGTATGAACCTATAAGGTCGTGTAAGCCCTGTCTACAATGACCTATCTCGGTTTTTGAAGACTTGGATCCATTTTCACATCGTAGCATTTTTTCAATTGGTACGAAAAATCATCAGATGCATGCAATGCAAGGTTGCAAGATATGATAAATTTGATTTTGTTCGTCATCGGCACGAACCAGCAGCATGAGCGCGTTCGGTGGGGAGTTTTACGATAGGCTTACTCTTGTTGTGCATCTCATCTTGTTGGAACGTCCAGAGCCATACCTTACCAACGCGATCTCTCAAGTGCCCTAAGTTAAAAAAATTATCAAAATTTGATGGATTGTTTCTCGCAATCCAGGATGCATACAATTGATTTGTTTGAACCTATAGGGTCATGTGAGGCTCGTCTACAATGACCTATCTCAGTTTTTTAAGACTCGGAGCCATTTTCACATAGTAGCATTTTTTTAGTTGGTGCGAAAACCATCAGATGCATGCAATGCAAGGTTGCAAGATAAGCTAAATTTGATTCAATTCATTGTGGGCATGAACCAGCAGCACGAGCACGTCCGAGTGGGAAGGTTTAAGGTAGGCATGCTCCTGTTGTGCCTCCCAACTCGTTGGAACGTCTAGAGCCATACCCTATCAACACGATCTCTCAACTGCCCTAAGTCCAAAAACTTGTCAAACTTTAAATGACTGTTTCTCACAATAGAAGATGCATAGGATTGATTTGTTTGAACCTATAGGGTCATGTGAGGCCCATCTACAATGACTCATAATGGCCAAAAAGAAGCATATGGTCACCTTGGTGCTCCTGGACCACATACTCATGTACGGTAGGCATAAGCATGTACTCATAAATAGTCATAAATTAGGTCATGTACTCATAAATAGTCATAAAAAATCTCAAGTATAATCAAAAATACAAAATGCATCACAAAATTCCATTTATGCACAAATTTACATATACAAAAACCTGCATATACAAAAATTTACATATACAGAAATTTACATATATTCAAAAATTTGCCTCTAAAAATGGACAAATCAACTCTTGGCTTTTTAAATATACAAATCAACTCATGGGCATTACATATAATTTGGCATTTAAATATGCAAAATCCAACTTATAATCGTCTAAATATACAAAATTTGGCATTTAAATATGTACAAATCAGCTCATGGCCATTTAAATATACAAAATTTTGCCTATAAATATGCACAAATTAGCTCAGTGGCATTTATATATACAAAAAATGAATATAGAACAATTCGTTAACGATATATACAAAATTCTCAAAATCATTCTACCCTTAATCGTAGAATTATTGTAATACTCCAAGAATTGAACACTTGTAGATGACCCAAAATCAATCAAGTAAGCCTTTTGGATCGACTCTAACCCATATTGTGTCAAGTATTGTCTCATGGTCGGATTCATGAACTTTCCATAAATTCTTGTTATGAGGTCTACCACAATACTTAATCAATTGAATATTTGTTGCAACAACAAGGTTGGACAAATGAAGAATATGTATGTGTGTTTCAAAGTCCTCGAACAACCAAACATCAAAACTCTTCATAGGGTATACCCTAAGCCATCTGTTTGTCACGACAACATATCCTATTGGGTACTCAATACCCTCTCTGTCAATAATTGTGATTGTCAATTTTCGTTTAGGCTCAATACAACGACACAAAAAGTAATTCATTTCTTCTTCATTGTTCACTTCTGCAACAACTGCGTACACATGACCTCTATTTTATAGAATGATAATTAATATGAAAAATAATGTGTGATGTAATAAAATGAGCCAAAAACAAAATCCTGCAAAAAAATTAACCAAAAAAATCACATGGTTCCACTAGGTTGGATACATGGTCGAAATCAATTGATGCTTCCATCTAAGTTAATTGCAGTGCTTTGGGAACTTGATATGTATCAATTGGAACCAACGGTCTACAAGACCATTTGTCAACCCACTCTTGTCATTCACATTCTTCCCACAAAAAATGCATGCATGAATAGCAAAACCACACAATCTGTCTAGTATAAATTACTAGTGAACTTGCATTTGAACTTCTAAATGAGTGCAGGATCGAACTTGCAACTGTACAACAATCTTGATAGTTTTCAATGTTAGATTCACTAATCAACCAAAAATATCTATGAACCATTGGCGTACCTGCATTACCTGGTCTCATTGTAGAGTTACACCATCGCACAATTGTTGTTGCATCTATCAACTCAGCACCACCTTCATACTTCAATTCTTCTCTAGCTAGAGCTCTTTTTACGTATGCTTTTACACCATCGTGCTCCCCCTTTTCATGTCCAACTTCAGTGAAATTTCAAAAATGTTGTACACCGCTTGTCACATGCATCCTAGTCAACCAATAGAACATCCTTGCATTCTTGAATTGTGAAGTGCAATTGTCTGACCATATTATGTGTTGGTTGTATCGTATGTTTCTTTCCTTAAAATTATCATAGAAAACTTTAAAGCATCCTTGCAGAAACTCTGACGAATGAGTACGACCATCACTTATGTAGAAGTAATACTCTCTTACAACATTTCTATCCTCCTTTGTACTATCATCTACATGCATGAATGTTGTGTACAAAAATAGAAACTTGTATAGAATGGTAATACATAGATTGCACTTCATTTTGAGGTTGTAGTGTATAATTTTCAGCAAAATCAATGATAGAGACAATGGTACTAAAAAGAAATGTGCCCTTACATAACTTGAATTGTTCATCTAACCACTAAGCTCCATATATATGCATTATGTACTCATAAACTAGTTTCTTTTGAAATATTTTCATAAATTTAGCTACACATCATTTTTCACTAGCTCACATCTCTTCAATTATTTTCCATCTTTAGCCCCATATGTGACTATCTTGTATTTTCCAAAAGAAACTAGTTTCTTACCAATTTCATGTGTGCTCTCCAAATGTACACATCTTAGTAAATTTTGCAAACCGCCACATGTAGCACAAGAACCTTTCAAACACATCATCTTCTAATATATACAACCATCATGTCTTTTACATAGCACACTTGAAATAAATTCTCTTGGTGACTTAGGAGGTGCTTGTATATTGCATTCCTGCAAAACATTGTTAGGGCGCAAAGTACAACATATATGACGATAAATATCATAGTGCATGGAAAATTCAATATGCATCTTAAAACAACACGTGATGCGTACATTATTAATCTTAACATAAAAAGGTTTTGTCATTTCAAAAAGTCTTTGGCTAATTCTTATTTGAGGAAACTTTTGAAAGAATCTTTCATAAAATTTTGTTTGAGCCATATCCAAATAGTGTTTGGCATGTGGCTCATGATTTCTAGATACAATTCACCTTCTAACAACATCTCTTTGGTTGGGTGAAACTTTTGTGTTGTCATGCCAAAAAATTTCAATTAATGTTCTTAGTGCATCAACAACAACCTTGTCTTTGCGTGGTAGTCTACCCGAGAACGCCCAAAGACATTATTGTTAGGATCCTCTATTTTATCTCACCTCTCTAATGCTTTACGTAATGTTGTTCTACTTATGTTTAATGAATTACTTGTTTTGCTTATCAAACGATCTTTTTTAATTTTCTTGCTCATTATGGTTGATGTAATAACACGTCGAGTAACATTAGAATCCTTAGTATGTGATTTTTAACCAATAGCTTGATATGCATCAAATAGATTTCTTACAATAGTTCTTTCACTATTACTTTCGGATGATCTTAGGCCTAGAGTTTTCATTGTCTCTCTAAAATTCAAATTATTAATCATTTCAACAATTAGTTGGCATCTTGTAGTTTGATTTAAGTTTCAAAATAGTGGTCATATTCTTATAACCATTCTTCTACAAGTTCGTTTGTTTATTTTATCAGGCATTGACTTCAAAATATTCTCATCGATGTCAATTAAATACTTTGGTTTCCTACGAATAATTCTAGGAGGTGTTAACATTGGTGCATTGGGTACATTCATGGCATCAAATTGAGTTGGTGTATGTTCATCATTTGATTGATTACTCATTGTGGTCTTTTCTTCAATTGCATTAGGTTCATTTGGTAAATCAAATGTTGTTGGTGCATCTTCATCGTTTGTTTGATTATTGATTGTGATTTCTTCTTTAATTGCATTAGGTTCATTTGGTACATCTAATTGAGTTGCTATGGATGACATACCTTCGTGTCCCATTGTTCTTAGTTCACGTAATTTCTTCATACGCTACCTTTGTCTTTCATTTTCAGCCTCTCGTTGTTCGGTTGTTCCTTGCTTGTTATTTCCCATCATTAATAACGGTTGTCCTAAATAGAATCATTTTGCACATATATGTTACAAAAACATATACAAGCAAATGATCATAAAAATTAGTATTATCATTATTTTTAATAATCAAAACTATTAAACAATCACAATAACAATGACCAAACTAATTAGAACAATTCAATCATTTGAAATCATGCAAAAAAAAAAAAATCACTTACTTTGACATATAAAACTATCATAGAATCGCAGTATCAGTTGCAGTGGGGCCTTCAACGACTTCAAAAACTCCTTTTATGTCTATTGAGGTCGTTGACCAAATTAAAATATGTGCAAAAAACACGTGCGGGTTATGTTTAGTTAACCCATACACATAATTAATCACTTAAAATACCCCAACAGGCCAATGTTCATAATTTCCATAGCCCATACGCGCTTCTTATGTTAAAAACCCGTACGCATTACTTATAGTAAGAGAGAGAGAGAGAGAGAGAGAGAGAGAGAGAGAGAGAGAGAGGATGGGAAAGGAAGGGAGATAGAAGGGGGGAGGGAGAGAGAGAGTGGGGAGGGAGGAAGAGAAAAACAGACAAAGAGAGAGAGAGAGAGAGAGAGAGAGAGAGAGAGAGAGAGAGAGAGAGAGAGGGGGGGGAGGGAGGGAGATAGAGAGAGGATGGGAAAGGAAGGGAGATAGAGGGGGGAGGGAGGGAGGCAACGAGAGGGGGGGGATGGGAAAGGGAGGCAGGAGGGAGAGAGAGAGAGAGAGAGAATACAACCCCTTAGGATATCATATGGTCCAAAAGGGTCGTATGGTGTGCTAATGGGTCATATGGTGTCCTTAGGGGTCATGTGGGGTCCTAGTGGTGCTACACATGTATTACAACATCATATAACCCATTAGGACACCATATGACCCCTTAGGGAATCATCTGCTCCTAAGGGATCATGTGGTGTGCTAAGGGGTCACATGATGTCGTTAGGGGTCACGTGGGGTCCTAATTGGGCCATGCATGTGTTACAACACCAATTCATAATTTCCATAGCTCATATGCGCTTCTTATGTTAAAAAATCGTACGCATTACTTATAGTAAAGAGAGAGAGAGAGAGAGAGAGAGAGAGAGAGAGAGAGAGAGAGAGAGAGAGTGAGTTGGGGAGGGAGGGAGACGGAGACTCTTATGTTAAAAACTCATATGCATTAGTTATAGTAAAGAAAGGGAGAGAGAGAGAGAGAGAGAGAGAGAGAGAGAGAGAGAGAGAGAGAGAGAGAGAGTTGGGGAGGGAGGGAGACGGAGACTAAGACTGAGGGAGAGGGAGGGGGAGAGGGAGAGGATGGCAAAGGAAGGGAGATAGAAGGAGGGAGGGAGGGAGAAAGAGTGGGGAGGGAGGGAGAGAAAAAGAACAGAGAGAGAGAGGGGGGGAGTGAGGGAGAGGGAGATAGACAGAGGATGGGAAAGGAAGGGAGATAAAGGGGGGAGGGAGCGAGAGAGAGAGAGAGAGAGAGAGAGAGAGAGAGAGAGAGAGAGAGAGAGAGAGAGAGAGCATACAACCCCTTAGGACATCATACGGTCCAAAAGGGTCATATTGTGTGCTAAGGGGTCATATGGTGTCCTTAGGGGTCATGTGGGGTCCTAGTGGTGCCACACATGTATTACAACACCATATGACCCATTAGGACACCATATGACCCCTTAGGGAACCATATGCTCCTAAGGGGTCATGTGGTGTGCTAAGGGGTCACATGATATCGTAAGGGGCCACGTGGGGTCCTAATTGGGCCACGCATGTGTTACAACACTATATGACCCCTTAGGATATCATACATGGTCCTAAGGGGTCATATGGTGTCATTAGGGATCATGTGGGGTCCTAATGGGACCGCGCATGTGTTAGAACATCATATGACCCCTTAAGACATCATAGAACTCCTTAAGATATCATATGGTCCCAAGGGGTCATGTCATGTGCTAAGGGATTGTATGGTGTCGTTAGGGGTCTTCGCAGTCCTAATGAGGCCACACATGTGTTAGAACACCATATGACCCCTTAGGACACCATGTTGGCATTGATGTCAACTGGTATAGGCATTGTGGTGTCATTGATGGTATTGTCATTGATGTCCACCAGTATAGTTGTCATTGTGTTGGGAGAGAAGGAACCGGTTAATGAGTATGCATGTTGATGTTGAACAAGCATGGGAGAGAAGTGACCGGTGAGTGATATGAACTGGCAAGCTTGTGACCGGATAAGTTTGTTGCAGTCTGGAACAATGAAGAGCCTGAAGATCACCGGTATGCTAGTATGTGTCAACTGGCAGGACTCCCACTGGATGAGGATCTTATCATAGGATAAGTGAAGGATTGACAGAGAGTGTGTTGCTCGACGAGCAAAGATGACATATGGAAAAGCTAGTGGGACATATGGAAAAGCTGAGGATGTATCCTCTCCTCAATGAAGTCACATTATTACTGGCAGGTGACATAGATCCTCCTCCACCTGTGTTTGACAGTTGAAGTACAATTGTCTATTCTTCCCACCGGTAAGTGGAAATACCTTGCTTATCCCAAAGCATACATGGCATACATCATGACTCTCTGGGATAAGATAAAGTAAGCAAAGGTAGGTGATTGGATGCATAGCAGTTGGAGGTTGATTGCGTGAAGTCATCAAGAGTGCCAACCGGTAAACAAGGATATCAATATATGGTTGAGTGAACAAGGAGACAAAAGTGAAATGCTCTCATTCAGATGAAGATGCAAAAGGTGAGTAACCCTAGATACATGTTGTGGACCGGCATGTTTGACAATCGGGCAAATGTGATACACCGGCAAGACAGAGAAAGCGATGGTAAGAAAGTTAACCGATAAGGTGAGATGTCAGGCAGGGTTTGTAGACCGGTAGATGAGCATCGGTAGTGCATGATGGTCGTGACCATGTCTGGACCGACACAGAGGTCAAAGCTGAGATGGATATCGACAGAGATGCCACGAGGAATTGAAGTGGCAAGCATGCACAAGTTAGTGCAGTGTGTTGGTGAGGTAGTTGGCAGTTGGTTGACATTAAATGTTGACTGCAACAATCACGATCGAGTTGCAGAGGGGTTGCGACTCGAGGCAGGATGGATCGAGGTGATCCATGGCGTACACTAATCGATGCAGGATATCTAGGTACAAATCGAAGTAGCTGAAGCAAACCGCCGAACCATTATGGTGATTGACCAAGAGATGAGCCGACAGATTAAATGCAAGTTGCTAACGATGGAAGACGTGCATTAGAAGGCATGATGTTGGCGGTGATGTACAAGCAATCATCTCTAAGACGCGATTTGATGAGAATTGATTGGATATGGTATGCCTTGTTAGTCGGTGAAGGAACCCTAACGCGCCAAATATGAATTTATCGTTTGGCGAAAAAGTCTGGCTATAAGTATGCAAGCCAAAGATAGGATGGATTGATGATGCTGCCAATACGTGTGATGCCAGTTGAAAGAAAAGTATGCTAATAAAGAGATGATCTAACTATGAGAATGAATCAACTGAGCATTTGAAGGTAAACTGGTAAGCAGGGTGCAACCGGTGATAGGGTTCATCAGAGGTTTGACCGGTAAGGCCAGAGCAATTGGAAAACTACAAGTGTGTGGCAGATAAGCGTACCGGTAGTGTTAAAACCGAAAGAAAGGCAGCAGAGAGTGAGGTGGTGAAAAGTGAGTCCCAGAAGAGATCGAGCAAAGCAGACATAGAGAAGAACGGAGATAGAGTAGCAGAAAGAGACTCAACCGGCAAGGGTTGAGGTAACCGATGGTGTCAAAATCGGTGTGTTAACAGCAGAAACAGAAGGAGGCAGCAGTGAATGAAACAGAGGGTGAACCGATAGAGAGAATATTTATAAGTGGTTACAAAACTCATTTGTAACTGGGCTATAACTTTTGTATTTGATGATATTCATTGTGGATCACTGAGTTGGTGTTCAGTGTAGGGGTTGTAGCTCCTTTGGATTGGTGCCCTAAATCAACAGGGGTTGGTGCTCCTTGGGTTGGTGCCCTATAAGTTGTAATCGGTGTTTTTACTATGAGGCTAGATTGGAGCAGTAGACTCCAGCAGTATTTCTCACCAAGGTTTTTCCCATCTTGGGTTTTTCTTGTACATATAGTGTTATGTGATATGCCCTTTGTGTGGTTGCATTGTGTTGCTATGATTTATCTTACCAATAGGATTACTTGGTCATTAGGTTGTTAACCGTAAATCACTCTTAGGATTAAAAGGGTTAAGATTTTGGATGTCACTGATTCACCCCCCCTCCCCCTCTCATTAACATCTTGTGTCCAACACACCATACAACCCCTTAGGACATCATATGGTCCTAAGGGGTCATGTGGTGTGCTAAGGGGTCATATGGTGTCGTTAGGGGTCTTGTGGGGTCCTAATGGGTCTACACTTGTGTTAGAACACCATATGACCCCTTAGGACATCATATGGTCCTAAGGGATCATGTGGTGTGCTAAGGGGTCATATGGTGTTGTTAGGGTTCATGTGGAATCCTAATGGTTTCGCACATGTGTTACAACACCATATGACCCATTAGGACACTATATGACCCTAAGGGGTCACATGATATCGTTAGGGGTCATGTGGGGTCGTAATCGGGCCACGCATGTGTTATATCACCATATGACCCCTTACGACACTACAAATGGTCCTAAGGGGTCATATGGTATCATTGTGGGTCATGTGGGGTCCTAATGGGGCCGCACATGTGTTAGAACATCATATGACCCCTTAGGACATTATACGACCCCTTAAGATATCATATGGTCCTAAGGGGTCATGTCGTGTGCTAAGGGGTCGTATGGTGTCCTTTGGGGTCTTTGGGGTCCTGATGGGGCCACACATATGTTAGAACACCATATGACCCCTTAGGACACCATACGACCCCTTAGGACATCATATGGTCCTAAGGGGTCATGTGGTGTGCTAAGGGGTTGTATGGTGTCAATAGGGGTCTTCAGGGTCCTAATGGGGCCATGCGTGTTAGAACACCATATGACACCTTAGGACACCATACAACCCCTTAGGACATCATATGGTCCTAAGGGGTCGTGGTGTGCTAAGGGGTCATATGGTGTCGTTAGGGGTCTTGTGGGTTCCTAATGGGTCTACATATGTGTTACAACACCATATGACCCCTTAGGACACCATACAACCCCTTAGGACATCATATGGTCCTAAGGGGTCATGTGGTGTGCTAAGGGGTCATATGGTGTCGTTAGGGGTCTTGTGGGTTCCTAATGGGTCTACATATGTGTTAGAACACCATATGACCCCTTAGGACACCATACAACCCCTTAGGACATCATATGGTCCTAAGGGGTCATGTGGTGTGCTAAGGGGTCATATGGTGTCGTTATGGGTCATGTGGAATCCTAATGGTGTCATACATGTGTTAAAGCACCATATGACCCATTAGGACACCATATGACCCATTAGGACATCATATGCTCCTAAGGTGTCATGTGGTGTGCTAAGGGGTGACATGATGTCGTTAGGGATCACGTGGGGTCCTAATTGGGCCACACATGTGTTACAACACCATATGACCCCTTACAACACCATACATGGTCCTAAGGGGTCATATGGTGTCATTGGAGGTCATGTAGGGTCCTAATCGGGTCGCACATGTGGTAGAACATCATAAGACCGCTTAAGATATCATATGGTCCTAAGGGGTCATGTCTTCTGCTAAGGGGTCGTATGGTGTCGTTAGGGGTCTTCGGGGCCCTAATGGGACCACACATGTGTTAGAACACCATATCACTCCTTAGGACACCATACGACCCCTTAAGACATCATATGGTGTTGTTAGAGGTCATGTGGAGTCCAAATGGTGCCACACATTTGTTATAATATATGACCCATTAGGACACCATATGACCCCTTAGGACATCATATGCTCCTAAGGGGTCATGTGGTGTGTTAAGGGGTCACATAATGTCGTTAGGGGTCGCGTGGGGTCCTAATTGGGCCACGCATGTGTTACAACACCATATGACCCCTTACGACACCATATGACCCTTAGGATATCATACACGGTCCTAAGGGGTCATATGGTGTCATTGGGGGTCATTGGGGTCCTAATGGGACCACACATGTTAGAACATCATATGACCCCTTAGGATATCATATAGTCTTAAGGGGTCATATGGTGTGGTAAGGGACCTTATATGATATCATTAGGGGTTATGTGGGGTCCTAAGGGGGAGAGAGAGGGAGAGTGAGAGAGAGAGGGGGTAGTAATGCAATGTACTAAGATATTGAGAGAATATATATGCATATATTTTACATACATATATGCACACACACACACACACACACACACACACACATATTATATACATATGTATTTCTATATATTAGGATGTCTTTATGTTGACATAACCCGTACAAGTTTTGTTCTCTCTAAAACGCATACGGGTTTTGTTCTCTCTACAACGCATACATGCTTTTGTTTCTACAAACTTCATATGTGCTATTAGTTAAACAAAACTCGTACGTGTTTAATGCGTTTAGGCTTGGATGAAAACATTGAGGGTTGGAAGTTTGATTTCCCTCAATTTCCCTCATTTTTGACGTGTTTTGTTTTATCAAATTGGTTTCTCGACTTTGTCATCATGTGGTCTACACCTCATCAACTGGGTATTTCTAAAATTGCCACCATATTTTCACCCATCTTCTGAGCTTTCTAACCATATAATTTTTTAAAATTTTGAACAGCAATAACATATTAATCTTGAATTTCTTTTACCAGTGTCTCCATAATTCTCAGAGACGTGTACCAATATTTGAATAACGTTTGATCTACTTATCCAAATTTTAAAAACTTTAAATATTATTGTAGTACACTCAATTGTTTACATTTATTTTTAAATTGCATTTTGGATTATTGTGGTTCAAGTTATGCTTCGCACACAAACAGGTACCTGATATTCAGGATGTGCACGATTCGAAAAATCATCAAAAAAAAAAAACTAAACAAAAATTTACAAAAAAATACACAACTTCTAGTGCTCACTCTTAACTATTTTTCTACCAAAAGATTTGTCAAAATACTAAATTTAACTAACTTTTTTGATGCGCACGTCAAACACTATGTTATGTTTTTCAAAGAAAAATCGGGATTTGTTTTTTGTATGCGAAGGATTTGACCCCCTTAATCTTATCCAATTTTGAAAAAAAATAGTAATTTGGAAACTAGATTCATAGTACCACAATCTTTGTTCTTTGAGTATCTTCATATTTTAAGTGGATAACTCTCAAATTTCTCCTCCAAGTTCAGATTTAGTTGATTTCAAAAAAAGAAAAAAAAGTGTCCACTTAGACCCCCCTTTTTGCACACCATCTTGGTGCACTTACCCCCTACATAAACCCCTTGATAAAAGCATCTCAATTTTTGTTAAATAGTCTCAAGTAAAGAGCAGAGTAGATAGACTTAAATAAGTAGGGTTATTTATCAAATGGGGAGGCTGATGGCCAACATTTGGAAAATGAAAGGATGGTGTGATACGCATTGGGGCACCAACAATTAGGTGAAATCACTATCAAATGGCTTCTTCTTGGTAGAATTCCCATTGGCAAAAGTATAGATGGGTTGTCCTAAACTATGGACCCTATATGATGGATGGAACATGAATATACATGAAAGAGTGGATGCCCAATTTGGACCCTTGGAAACAGAAGATTGAGGTCGGACTAGTTTGGATATGACTATATAACTTACCCATAGAATACTCGAAGGAAGAGACCCCGAAAGAAATCAGCCACTACATAGGACCACTCATCCAAGTTGGCAGGAAATTGGAAGATAGATGTTTTGGAACCTATGCAATATTATGTCTTAATTTAATGCCCTGCCCTCCAATCGCACGGGAAATCAAAATATATTTGGATTGGGGAACATGGAAACATAAGGTGGAGAGAAAGGACAACTTGATTTTATGCCCTAATTGTAAATCTGAAGGACATGAGCAGGAGTGTTGGATCTTTGCCATAGCCAATAAAGTTGAAACTTATGAGCAAGAAGAAATGCAATTATACGAGAAAGAAAGAGATACCAACTAGGGAACCAAATATAG
The DNA here is from genome assembly GCF_030272615.1 of Cryptomeria japonica. Taxonomy (NCBI): domain Eukaryota; kingdom Viridiplantae; phylum Streptophyta; class Pinopsida; order Cupressales; family Cupressaceae; genus Cryptomeria; species Cryptomeria japonica. The sequence continues at coordinate 747,657,165 of NC_081409.1, forward strand.
GAAAAATCCGAGAACGGACAGAAAAAGGAGAGCAAGGAGGAAATGCAAAGGCAGAGGCGATAGCGATTGAAGGTGCAGAGATAACATATCCTACCTCAAGATTGGAGGAGAATAACTTGGAGGATATGGGAATTACCCAACATCTACGGAATTACGGGGAAGCAGAGGTAACCTCAATCCAAAATGACTTGATAGTAACAACAGTTACGATTGTAAAGGAAACATATATGAACCAGGGATAACAGTCGAAGAAGAAGAATTTTTGAAGCCCTTAACAATCAGGAAAATATATATTTTTATATAGATGCAATTATATTATTTATATTGTATATGTACATATAGATATGTAAATGTACCTATATATATATATATATTCTTTCTTCTTTTGGCTTTCTTTTCGCTCCTCTTTTTTGGTGTGTTTTTTTTGTGTTGCTTCCTTTTGGGTGGTAATTTTTTAATTTTATTTGGTGGTTATTTTTTAATTTTATTTCGTTCCTTGTTCTTTGAGCCTCTTCTTCCTTCTTTTTAATCTGTCGGGTCTGCTAATATCTTCATATTTTGCTCTCTTGCTCTCTTGCCCTGATGATAGATCATGGTGTTTGATCTGTAACGTTGGCAACGTCAAAACACACACGGTCAAATTCAGAAGAATAACAAGCATGCTATTATGGACTGTGGAAATTTCATGAATTCAATTGATAAAAATGTTAATATTTAAATAAATTTATTCAAATATTTAAAACATTATCTATATATTTTAAAATGGTCTTTACTAATCTGAGGCACATTTGATGTATTTTAAGTCATTCGGTTTTTTTACAGTTTGCTATTATAAGGCATTTATGGGAACATAAGGTAAAGAATTCATTTCCAAATCATAATGCCTATTCTCAAGAGCCCTATCTGATACTCTTAGACTGAAATTCTTAGATTCGATGGATAATTGAAGGTTTGAATTATAATATGTGCATACTTTCCACATATTCAATTGATCATTATGGAAGAGATTTGTAGAATACCTCAAAGTTAATTTCTTTGAGACTCGTAAGAGTACTGTCGAAACCCTGAATGCAAAGAAGGAATTTGCAATACAAAAATTCAATTGATCATTATGGAAAAGATTTGCAGAATACCTCAAAGTTAATTTCGTTGAGACTCGTAAGAGTATTGTGTAAAGCCTTAATGCAGAGAAGGAATTTGCAATAAAAAAAAAAGAAACGCTAAACAAAAATATGAACCACGTGAGTTACAATGCACTAGGATTTCATGACTTTGAAAGTGACTAAATGCACATGTCAATAATAGTTTTGTACCCATGTGTACAAAACAGGAAGAAGATAAAATTCAATAAATGTTAACGTTCCTTTCATAAAATTATTTTCTAATAAAAGTGAAAGCATGGTCTGTCGATGAAGTTGAATGGCTCTTAATGAGTCCACCAGAAATCAAGTATTGTTGAGTGCAAGGCTTCGACGTCATAAGGGATGATGTTGGGATTGTGGCCCAGACGAATTTAAATCGCTAACAGGGACCCCCTCTTTTCCTGCTTTCTGCGTGTTTAGGTTAGGGTTTTGGCAGCTTAGGGTGCAATTTTGTGTTTCCTGTGCCCGAGTCTCGAAGTTTTGGTCATGCCTAGTGTCGTTTAGGGTATTTTTGAAGTTATAGGATCAAGCACGTAAAGTTTAGATTTTGATGATCCTAGTTTTTGTCTAAGTGTAGACCTTTTGAGCGTTAACGTGTTTTTGACGTCCACGTCGGTGATTTTTAAGTGCTAAGGTGTTTTCGAACCCTTTGGATTTGTTTTCTTGCTCCTAGGAAGTTATTCAAGTTGATTTCGCACTTTGGCCTGATAGGTTTCCATTGTTTCACTCAATTTTTTGGTAAATTTGCCCAAGTCCAGATGAGTTTCATTGAATTTTGAAGTTTCCTAGTGGTTTTAAGTGGAAAAATCATCATTTTCCGGATGAAAATCCATATTTTAAGGGTTAGAAGGTCAATTTCCATACTAGTGGTGTTTTTCCCCTCATATTCCAGACTACCCATGGTTTTCTCCACTCAAAATCCAGACTGGACATGGATTTCCCCTTAAATCCATACTTGCATCCTTTTTCTACCACTGTGAATCCATGATAGGATCGATTTTCATTGGAAGCATCAAATTTTGACTAAGTGTTAGGATTCATCCTGACTACCCACGTTTTTCCACAAGGAGTGCGGATGAATTTGCGGATGAAGTTTGTTTTGATTCCACACCTAGGTCAATTTTCCACCAGGTCTTTTTTGACAAGATTTTAAGGATTTTTGTGCAAATGCTCATTCAAGACGTTTGCACTGAGAACATTTTTAATGATTTTGAGTCCAGATTTTCATCCAAACTGGGGTTGATTTTCCACCAAGGGGTATTTTGAGTGAATGAAGTGAATTTTGGAGTCCGGATTTCCATTCCAAGCATGGTCGATTTTCCCCTAGCCCCATTTTTGTGTGCATTTTGATGAATTTTATTGGGAATTTTTATCCATACTTAGATCGATTTTCCCTTATGGGGAATATTTTGACGTTTCAAATGATTTTGATGGGATTTTTAAATCCCTACTTGGATCGATTTTCCCTAATAAGCAACGATTATTTAAATAAAATAAAAATAATTAAATGATTTGCAATAAGCATTTTATGTTTTAACTTTCTAGAAGCAAATCGGTTTTTGTCAAGCAAGTATAAGATCAAGTTTTTATCCCACATTGCTTGTGTGGTGAAAGTTGAATGTGAAAGCCAGTTTGAAGAGAGAAGTCCAGCATTATCATATTATTAAGTTTGCCAGGTGTCTGCATGCAAGGGTGATTTTCTCTCTTATTGGTGAATTTTAATGAAGTGTTTTAGGTGAAGAGGTTGATTGAAGACTTATCTTTTTCCTCCATCGCTGCCATTGAAGTCCCTTGACTCCATTAATTTCAAATCTTCGATTTTGGGAGATGATGATTTTTTCTTAATTGGCAACTTTGATAGTTTGGCAACCTTTCTTCAACGTTGGCAATTTTCCTTCAACTTTGGCGATTGTTTCCTTGAATCCGCCATTCAATTTGTTGTTCTCAAACCTAAGTTGGCAGATCACATACACATTGAAGACATTTTTTCAGATTTGAAGGTGGCGCCATAGTTGGGAAAATAAGATTTTTATTTGGTAAGTGTTTTGAGGCATATTTTGATGGATTCCATGCATGCTTGATATTGCCATTGCTTCTTACTGTTGTCATTGCCTCACATCTGAGCCTGAACACCATTATTGCAGCGAGGGTGACCTCCATTGTTGGTTGTCCATCCTAAACTTTCATTGCCAGCCAACTCCAAACTTAACGATTTACCGTTGGGAGCATTTTAAGGTCATTTTCAGTCAATCACTTGACCATTTGAGGGCTGTTACAGGTCTGAAATTTTGCCATAGCTGCTTGTCCTCAAAAAATTTAACTCTTACCAGCCATACTATTATTCCCAGACTTGACTTGCTTTCGTTGTCTAAGTTGTTTTTCATCAAATTTGTGCACATTGCAACATGTTTTGAAAGGTTAATTTGTATAGTTGCAGGTTGTCTTCAAATTTTGTTGACCGTGGAAGGTGTCCTCAAACATATTTTGTGTGAAAACACAACCTTTCACACCTTTCCCTAGTCACTATTAATCCGGTATACTCCTTTGCACTTTAGTTTGCGCACGATTTTTAAATATAAGGAGGTGCTAATGAATTCCATTAGGGTTTCATACCCTAACTTTGTCACATTTTGAATTTAATTGTTAAAATCTACCAAGAGTAGATTATTTTCCTGATTTTCATACCCTAATAAGTTTAAATCTTTAAGAAGTCAGAAATTTTGTCAAGAATACTATATTTTCCTAAGTTCTAACTTCAAGCTTCGTACAGGGGCGATGTCAAAGTCCGGACTCAAGGAAAGGAAAGAACATCAGAAGATACTCGAGACTGGATTCTATCCTGAATCCAAGATGTCATCCATATGGAAGGAGATCACAAACACGAACATGCATTTCCTGAACATGACCCAGATGCGACAGCGAATGTTTGGAATTGGAAGCCAAATTCCTTCTCTAGCCTATGCGAACTTTATGAAGAGTGGCATTTATCAGGCCACTGGGTTTCCACAATCCATACAGTGCAACGAGCTTATCCTGGAGTGTGCACGATGTTATAATCCTCGCACCCGAATGATCAAGACTCCTAAGGGTGCCACCATTGTCTATCTTGCTGAGGTGTTTGGAATCCCACGTGGAACAGACATGAAGAATATAAGTAAAGATGAATATGAAGATCGATATAATAAAAAGATGCATGCATGTAAGACCATAGTGAATAAGGAGTGGATAATCGAGCCAAGACCTCACCATTCCAAGACTCCCAAGACACTCGTGCATAGATTTCAAAAAGGAATATAGTAATTTAGCATTCCTGCTTAACCGAGTGATGTGGATGCCATAGGGTGCAATATACGATGGATGAATGTTCTATTTCATCCAAGATTCTCTAAAAGGAACATTAATAAATTGGTCTAGAATCATAAGTGACAATCTGGACTTTCAGCTGAGGAATGTGGAGTGATACAAGTCATTCGTCGTGACTTCCTACTTGGTGTACCTGCTTGCGCGGTTTGTTACATACAAAGGATTGATATGTACAGATGAAGTCAAGAATGGACAAGGACAATTCAGGAGCTATGAGTGATATCCATAGCTGAACATGTATAAAATTGAAGATTATAAGAGAGTGAATGATGCACTCACAATGTACATCACATGGATGTTGCAAGGCGGAATCCACAAGAGGTTGTCCAAGGAGGCAACGGAGCTGATAGAGAAATATGGATTGTGGTATATTCAATTTCCCACTTTCACGTACCTTAGGATTCATGAGTTTCAATCCAAACCCTACAGGCTTCCTAGGTATCCTTCTGACAAAATGATCTTGTTGGAAGTGGTGAGACAGCTTCTAGAGTTTGATTCCTTTCAAAAAGAGAAGACGGGACAGGCATGACATTCCCTATTTCAGTTGGGAAAACGTTGGAGGTTTGTCAATCCGCCTTGGCCGCCAGCACTGCGAGTGAGGAGCTTGCATTCTATCGATTTGCAACCTATAAAAAAAAAAAAAGATTTGATCCAGATAATAAAGTTGGAAGGATCAGAGAAGAGAAGTTCATCCAAAAGGTAGACATAGAAGATTATTGGGCCAACCTGATGGACGAGCAAGCAGTAAAGAGACGAATGTGGTCCAGAATGTCAGTGGATTTCATGAGGAAGTGTGGACTTTTCCTCATTTCTGATCAAATGTTAGATGACAGAGATCATGCGCATCCACAGCATGAAAATAAAATGAAGGCGGCGATCTTATTGCCTAATTGGTCAGAATTAGAAGAAATTGATTTGAGTATATTGATGACAGAGATCTTGAGTTTCTCGCATGGGTGGGCATTCAAATGAATAAGCTAGTTGATATGGGTGTCTCCTTCACTTATTAGTGATGTCAGGATTCATGCAAACGAAGAGAGTCATACTACCAAGAGAAGGAGAAACACACCCGGAGGAGTCAAGGCTAGAGGGAAGAAGATTGAGGAAGTCAAGAAGAAGAAACAAAAGACTACCATTCCTTCACCCCCTCTCAATGTTTAATCAATCGAGGAAGTTGAAATGACAGAACAAAACAAAGAGACCCAACAATGCTCCGACACAATGATACTACCAGAGAATATTCAGGAATTACATGCCACAACGACATCTGCTCAACCAAATGAGAATGATGATCAGTCGGGAACCAATACCGTCCTTTTGGAGGTTAGCTTGGGAAATGATATATATGATTTGACCAGTGATAATCCTGATGATGATGATGATGTTATCTCGGCATTGAGAGGACTTGATCGAGAGATGTGTCTCGATAATGGTATGGAGATGGCCGCTATTCCTGATTGGCTGATGAAGAGTATGGAGAAAAGTAAAAAAATGATAGAGGTACGGCCAATTGATCACATTGATGACTACTTAGCTAGGAGCAATAAAGAGCCAGAACCTAAAAGAGCTGAGATTTTGTTACACATAGCTAGAGATGAGACAAGAATGCGGATTGCGCGGGTGGCTATTCCTATTGGAGGTGTGACGGCAAACATTGCCACTCCCATGGATTTCCAGATTACTTCACTTGCCCTTGGTCGTACTACAAGAGAGCAGGAATTCCAGGAGATTGATGATAACCTTAAGGCAATCAGTGCAAGATTAGATAAAGTGATTGAAGAGAAGGAGAAGTACAAAGAAAAGAATATCAAACTTAGAGAGTACATTGCAGGGATAAGGCGTGAGAACCCCACCCTTATTTCCCCTATTGCAATTGATCGTGGACTACATTCACACTACAAGGCAGCGAGAGATACACTCTCAAAGGTGGATAAACAGATTGAAAGTGCAAAGGAATAGGCGGATGATTTCCTTACTCAATTTGTTCAGGTATATGATAGGACAACAGGACTCACGTTTAGAATCCAGTATTTGGAGGGAGTTTGGGTAGAATTCAAGCCTATCCAGGAGAAGACTTTTCCACGCCTCAGAGCTTTGAAGAAGATCCTGAAGTCCACATTGATCAGGGAGAATATTGTGCACAATGGAGACGGATATAATTTCCATAGCTGGTATTATTCATTAGCCATGAAGAAATCAACTTATGATGAGAGTTGTACAGAGATGGAATGATCAATTCATGAAATTCAGTTGAAGATTCTTGCCTCAATTGAGGAGTTATTGGGTGTTGATGTTAATGATGCTAGTGGATTACACTTAGCCGAATTAAGAGACAAGATGAAACTTATGTATTTTTGCAAGATGGACTCTTTGAAAAAGAGTCGAATAGATGATTTGGTCTCTTTGTTAATTCATGTTCATAGTTCGCAGAAGCTCATACTAGATTGGGAGAACACTTTGGATGCTTGCTCGGATGCATTAGATGTGATTGATTTACAATAGGATATTGTACCCAGCATTTCCATGGAGGAGTTAGGTTTTGTATTGGCTAGATTCTTGGAGTACACTAGGAGAGAGAGATGCAGAGAGAAATCTTCTAGAAGATTCCCTATTTCATGACTAGGTATCTTTTTATTGGGTCATATGTTGGTGGCACCATTTTTCATGTAAACCCTAATAAGGGCAATTATAGGCTTTTGTTGGCATGATCTTGGCCCTTCATTTAGTTTTAATCTTGGCCATCCATTTTGTATGAGACTCTATATATACCCCATTATCTCTCATTTGTAAGAGAGTTTTTGTAGAATTGTTGATATATGTTGCAGCTATTTGAATCTAAATCATTGTTCAATTGTTGGTGATTTTGCTCTTCAAATGTTGTTTTGCATTCTTGGTTCTCAATTCCTCCAAGTTAATTAGAATTTGTTTTCCATGTTTGTTAGATTGAGTGAAAGATTTGTTGAGGATATTTGTGTGGAATCATTAATCCATACCACTAGCCTCTTGTCGTTGGTAAGTGTGCCTTATGTGGTCAACTGGAAATTTGAGTAAGCTTAACTAATTATTCTACATCCCTTGACAAGCATCAACTTGGATGGTGTCAGTGTGTGGTGGTGATAATTTGAAAATCAATATGTATACCTTAGATGATTGCACTGAGCTTGTGTCAAAACCTATTTGTGAGACCTAGCCTAGTTCAATTCCACTAAATTTATTCATCATTTCCAACATTTCTAGGCATAGAATAGATTTCATGAACCCTATTCCTTTTGCCACTTTTTTTTTAATAATTTTTGAAAGAACTAAATCCAGAGCTACATCGCTAAATCCTAAGTTGTCAACACACCTATTCTGCATATTTCATGATCAAAGAAAATAATTCGAACATTTGTGTAAGTCCCCAAGTGAACACAGCAATTCACATCAACCATTGAGTTACACTCATCAAGACCTGACATGTAGAAACCTTGGAATCATTTTAGTTTATCTTCGCATCTGAGGTGATTTTGTTCAAGAGGGAAAATTACCTTTGGTATTTTATTCTGAAATGTTATGTGCATAAAACACACATCAACAACTAATGGACAACATTTGGCTCAATGGAAAGAAACACTTTCCTTTGTCTAAGAATGTTTGGAAGTTTTTGAATTCGTGATTCTGGGACATTTAGCCCCAACAAGGGTTTCCATTTCCAATTACTAATGTGATTCTCCTTGCTATAAGAGAGGTAGTCCCTAACATGACAACACTATAGATGTTTTCGAGTCTCTCAGACATCTTATAATTCTTGAGAATCAGCTAGAGCAAGAGCCATATCATCTTTAACATCCCATGTACAGTGTTCTACAATTATGTATCTACAATCCACTAAGAAATTTCATATGGTCAAGCCCCTAGATGGGTTAGCAATGGTCAAAATTCTACAATTTCTTGATTTTCAAAAATATTAATTATTTTGATAATATTATCAGACATTATTATTTTATATTTATTATTTCAAAGCAAAATAGAAAAAATTAAAGTTAATCTTTGATATTTAAGTAAATATCAAATATTTAATCACAAATTAGCCTAGATTAAATGGGAAATGACAAATTAGATCATTGCACTAGTTATTTTGTGGAATTCAATATACAGTAGATGGTACACATACACATTAAGGTATAGTTGAGTCTTAAAATGATCATATAACTACAAAGATACAAAATATTTGGGAAGGCATGATGCCAACAATATGAAGATATATATTAAGTACGAAAAAATAAGCAATATAAAGGGCATGCTATAGAATTATAATATAGTAATGAAGGCTAAAAAAATGAATCTACAAGTTAAGTAGGTTAATGTTAAAATTTGCAAAATTGCCTAGGTCTAGTACATCCTTGTTGCTTTAGCACTATCTCATCATTGATTAATGATCTAACAAGTCTTCAAAAAGCCCCATTGATAAAAAAACATGTGCTTGGTGTGATGATTAATCCCCCCTTATTGATCATATATTTATTTTTTTAATTTAAGGTCGTTAACTCTAGTTACTAGCCTCTATCCATTTTGGAGCTTCCCTCTACTTATGTGTTTTCCCTTTGTTCAGTAGAACCCCATGATTCCACATTTTCTCCAAGTCATTCACATATTTTAGGCTTTTGGACTTCTTGTTCGCTAAGCATCTTGCCATTAAGTTCCTCACTTTCCTAATTCCCTACGCCTTTGTGACTTCTTTATCCTTTGCAGGCTTGCGAGCATATCCTCAACATAAATAAATTGAGGAAGACGTAAATCATTTCATGAAAGACAAAGCACCAATATCTCTGATGTCATCTATAAGGTGCAGGGTGCAGGGTGCAGGAAAGTTGAGAACAACAAAAATATAATTGGTTCAACCCCTGCAAAACTCATTATTGATTGAAAGATATGATGAGACTGGTTCAGCCCTCATCACAGATTGAGAGCTGTAAAACCGGTGTTGGAAATAAGCCATTGCACTCAACAATCTGATGAACAAAAAATATCCATTTCCTGCATTATAGAGATTTCAATGCTTTGATAGAATGCAAAAGGGGGACTGCAGGATAAATTTATCGGTGCCAAATGAATTCTATTTTTCATTTGCTAATATTATAAGCTATCAGACAGAGAACGTAGGTATGCCCTTCAACATCAACGCCAGTGAAATGAATTCTTTGATTAGATGCATGAAGGGAACAACACGATCAACTCAATTGTGCCAGAAATGACATTGATCAAAATATGCAAAATACTGGCATTGCACACTTGGATAAGTGATTGCTGAAGTTCTTTGCATCAATGTGTGTATCATTCAAATTTCGTCAATGCTTCACCAAGATGTTTTTCTTTATTTGCTTTAATGGGGAGACATAGCCCTTAAAATGCACCAAGATATTAATACCCTTCATACATTATTAATGATTAATGCATTGTAATAGACGTTTGGTGCATCCTAATGACTGTATAGCCATTTCCTACTATTTCTACAAATGTTCCTCTCATTAGATCCTCCTCATTGTTAGGTTGGGCCAAGCCATAAAATCCCATCCTACACTATGCTACACATACCCAACCAAAAATGGGGTCGTCCCCTGTTGGAAACGTCTCGAGAACGCAAGGACAAGTCACAAATGTCTCCTGCCGTCCCCAGAAAAACAGTTTTTCCCGATAATGTCTCATGCAAGTTTTGCAACATACTAGAAATGACAGGGTACAACTAGTCATCCCCAAGATGGTTCCTAAGGACATCTAGCCGTCCCCTATGGTCCAACGAACAAACACATAAAAAAAATTTTAAAATAACAAACAAAAATGAAAAGAAAAAAAATAGTGAATGTTGTTTATGATAAACATTGTTTGAATTTGGTAATAAATATATAGCATGATCTATATGATTAAGATGAGAGACAAATAATATGTTGCCAAAAATCAAACTCATAGTTGTGTATATAATTAGACCAAATTTATTTTAAAATCATGTAGAAGAGTGGTGCTCTGTTTAACTTTTAATCTACTAAACTTCCGTGGAATATGCCACAGTTGAAACTAGATCTATTCAAACTTGGAGGCTATTGTGTATCTATATACTTTTATTTCTAAAATTTCAATTGATATTCAAAATTCTAAAATCTAAGCTGTAAAATTTCCTTTGGAGGTTGAACTAAATGATCATGTCATCTATAAATATAGATCTATAACCTAAGACCTGCTATCTATAACCTAAGATCAAAGCAGGTTCAAATTTAAGACTTATGTTTCTTGTCTTTTGTAGTGAAAACTTGCATCCTTTAGGCATTTTGTTGTAGTTTTTATATAATATACAAGCACATTGTCAATAAAACTTAATTTATTTTTCACTTTTTATGAAACGAAAATTTCAATTGAACTCCAATATTGTGTTCAAGTTCTACTATGTATATGGTGATTACCTCGTCAATGCTATCATATGCATATTTGGAGTTTTCTGTACTTTTTAAAATTTTCCTTTATTTTAATAGTAGTCTCCAAAAAATGGCTCCCTCCCATCCTCGTCTCCAAAATGTGTGTCCCTCCATTCCTGCCATCCCTGTCCCAAAAAACTTCGGGTAACTTTTAGCTAGCAACTATTCGAAAATCAATGATTCATAATTAAAGTTTAAAAATAAATAGTTAAGCATTAAATCTTTTTTAAAATCCTCAAAAGAGTTATAGAAATTTTTTAGAAGGCATGAAGAAACTTAGAAAAATATTAAAATCCTCTTTAAGGAGGCACTTTACACATTCTAGCAAATAATAAAAATGTGCATTTTGTCAATGGGCCCTTAGTTTATCGGTAAAGTTGAAAGGTTCTTAATGATCCCACCAAGGATCAAGTCTTGCTCAGTGCACAGCTCTTATATCATAAGGGATGAGGCTCAGATCGTGCCCGAGTGAATTTGGCAGAATGGATTTCCCTCAGTCGTTGGCTCTTAGCTGAAGAAGATGAATGATCTCCATCAAAAAAAACAAAATGTGTTCTTATAAATCAAAGAAAATAAATTAAATTATTTTTAAACGAATATTTTTTAACCTTTAACGAATTAGGCAAACCCCCTTATAATCCCTACCAATTGATTAGCTAGTACCAATTAATTAACTACTAACCAAATAAATCATACCTACAGTATCATTAACACCATAACCCTCCAAAATTTTGAACTTAATTATACCCTGACAAGCACTCAATCCCCCAATGAATCCAATGTATACTTCAATATTTACTTTTGGAATCACTCCTTGATAATTTATAAATTTTTAATATTGTACATATCATTCTGTGCACCCAAAAAACCCTTCCCATAATGTTTGTTACAAGTTACGAGTCATGTTATCCCCTGGAAGGCTTGCATTCAAGCCCACAAGCTTGAGGTGATACAGCTTAATGGTAAAACAAAAAGCCAGTCACTCGATAAATTATTAATCGAATCCATGTACCCTTCAGCAAAGTTAATCATTGACAAATCTCAACGTCAAGACATCTGTCCTCTAGAAGAATATTTTCAAAGTTCTATGCCACTACAGATATTGATAAGAATGTTTTCAAAGTTCTAGGCCACTACAGATATTGATAAGAATGTTTTCAAAGTTCTATGCCACTACAGCAATATATTACACTTCCAATCTAAGAATCAAGAGACCTTGCCCTTATAATAGTAAAAGAGCTAATCCAACAGATCCCTAACATTAAGAGTATTTAGAAATTTAAAATCACTATAAAACAATTACAGTAGTATGAAATTTGACTGAGCTTACCCAAACAAATTATTTGCACCAAACAAGATCTTTATCCAAATCGGTAATTAAACAAAGTCATGGCATGCATCACAAGTACTTGCGTAAAAACAGGGGAACACACTTCATTACTGAAGACTTGACACTTTCAATCACACCAAAAGCTAGGCATGTTTAGACCTAAAAGATAACTAATATCCACAAATCAGCTTTAGCAAGGTTTCTTCATAGAATATCTTATGGATTTAACAGCTAAAAACCACTCACTAAAGTATCTCCATTATAGACCGAGATCACACTAGAAAATACACTTGGGATCAATGGTCGCAATCCATCCTATTACTTAACCAGTGGGCTCAACTTTCAGACTGTAAATCTCACGTGCTAAGACCAACTCGCTCACGCCTAGGTAGAGAGCATAAGTGGCTATGTAGCCATATATTTCACCAGAAATATATCTATAAAGAAGTGCATCCGAAGATGTGCCTCTTATATGTCTGACTATTTTATGGCAGCATAGCCAGTTCCAAATACTATTGGTTTTTCTCAAATTTCAGGAACTCAAACCCAACAAAATAAAGCCATTGTACCCCCATGATTACATCAGCCATTTTCAAATTTTGTTCATATATGCCGAACTCCAATTTAAGTGCCCTTATTGTTTCTTTGCAGCCTATTACATTGTAGCTGTGCTAGCTGCCAATCGTTCTTTGAAATTTGGAGCTGGCCCCACTTTATAGACCAATATGCAGTACCTTGCCTTAAAACAATGACATTTATCCACATTGATCAATGCCACCCGACTCTTCCTTTGACCTTGCATTTTATCTTCGATACCATTGTACAACCTAGACAGTTCCCATCTACTCCACTTACAATATATGTGTAGAGCCTAAGTGAGATAGATGTGAACAGTTAAGTTGTAGTTTAAGTATTGAAGAAGATATGATTTTTCAAGAGTGTGATATAAACATATGTAAGCTTGAATGAAGTAGGTTTGAGTGATCTTTGTTTTATTATAATGTTATATTGTAACATAATCAAGTTCTCCTATGTAACACTACATTAGGTTCAAGGCAGCCCTAGGTTTGTGCAGGGTTTTGAGATGACCCAACGGGGAACTTGGGGTGCTCAGGCAAGCCATACATAGGTGAGCCAACAAGGAAATTGTATTAAAATAAAATCTCAATATTTTTTGCATTATTTTTAAATATAAAAACATAAATTTAAACATAATCTGACCTAAATTGGAAGGGCCTGAGTTGCTGAGTGATATTGGCCTGTTGAGGAGATTAAAGGTGCAGTCCTCTTCCATCTTCAGATAGCGCCTTTCAACACTATATCTGGTGGAATCATCCCATGTAAGCATTGAATATTGATTACCATCTAACTGCTGTTCAAATCAGCAAAAAAGAAGAAGAACCGGGCATTATTCTTGCATCAACCCCTTTGCTGTCCATGTTGCACTGTTTAAAGGTGTACTCTGAATATTAATCTTCCTTTATTTGTATTGAGACGGCTGATTGGAATCTTATTACCAGTCTCAGTTGAATCTTCCAAAATATATATCATTAGATGGTTTGCAACTGTTAATAGTATTCTTGGCATCTATCTCTGTTTATAAATGTTAATGAAAACAACAAACTGCAATTTATCAAACACAAACATCATGAAATTACCCCTACAGAAGTTCTGAGCTCAACATACCAGCAAAATATATTACTATCCAAGGGAAAAAAGTGAGCAGGGATTTTACAAAGCAATAACATCCAAGAATATATGCATCTGGGTTCATAACCAAAATAGATATTCCTTTTACCATGAAAGTCTTACAAATCTACAATATAAAAGTGTTCATCAAAGCACAGTAACCACTTCTATTGATGTCCACAGCAATGCTAATACCAATTTAAATATACTAACCTTTTGAAATCACCCTCAAAAATAAAAACTCATAGCTTTTTATAACACCACAAGGTTTGCCAAAGATGGCTTCATATACTGGAAAACCTTAATGGGTACACTATTTAACCTTAATGGGTACACTATTTAATCAAGATGAATTGAATACAATTTGAAACAAAGTCCATTAAAGGTACCTCCTATTACCAAGCTAAAACAAAATTCAAGATGATATTATATTTTCAAAAATCAGCCTGGCAGGGCCCGTTCATGAGCTTTGTAGGGTTAATCCGAGTGATGTCCTAAGAGGTACAGTGAAATGGGAAGCACCTCAACAAGGATGGTACAAAGCGAACTTTGATGGAGCATCAAAAGGTAACTCTGGAATCTCAGGGGCAGGTTTTGTTATCAGAGATTGGTTGGGAAACACCTTGGTGATAGGACCCCAAAAATTATCAGAAGGAACAAATAATGTGGCTGAGGCCAAAGGGGCTCTATTGGCCATTCGATGGGGGATCAAAATGGGGTTACAAAACCTATATTTAGAAGGGGGCTCTGAAATAATTACCAATGCAATTGTTAAAGGTGAAGCCCAAGCCTGGCATTTTTATTAATTTATTTGCAGTATTAAAAAATTATTTAAATTTTTTCAAAAATTACACCATCTCAGATGTGCGAAGGGGTAATGAAGTGGCTGATGTACTGTCCAAGTGGGCGGTACCATTTGTGGAAGTGGATGAAACAAATGTGAAAGATTTCAGAGATCTGTCGGAGGATGACGTGGGCGGCCTTGAACAGATTGGCATTTAAAAGCATTTATTTGGTATGGCCGAGAATGTTGTGATGTGACAGGGCTTTACTTATAGGTGTTTGGGCCTAGTTTTGGATGTATCTGAAGACAGTGGTTGCTGAGGTGTTGATAAGGATAGAAGCAACGTTTACCTGTACACTTAAAGACAACAATTGGCGTTTGTTGGAGATGTTACCGCAAAGCGTATTAAATGTATTTTTGGTGATGAAGCCTTTGTGCAAATTATGGAGACATTGCTGGGTGAATGCTTCCTGAAAACCATGCACAAGTACAGAACGAATGTGGATGTAGTATCAATGGTGATGGCCTGGGGTTTGGAGTTGGGGGAGCAGCAACATGTCTTGGTATAGGTGTTGAGGAGGTGTGTTGAGGACGATTGGCTCTGTGGACTAATGGAGTTGCTTGAAATGGCAATGCCTGGAGCGAGGTTTGATGCCGGTGATGGTTTGGATATTGATGGATTTCACGAATTGAGGGAGCTGGTGCCCTTTATTTGATGGCCCTTTGGAATTGATCGAGATGAACGTCGAGCGGAAGTGGCCATCGACTAGGATTCGCTCGAACTTTATTTGAAGGGAAAAGAGGTGGAGTCTCCAAGTTCTAAAGCTGCTGGGCCTATTGTGAAGGAAGAAAAGGAGAAGGGCAAGAGAAAAACAGTTGGTGTGCAGAAGTTGAAGCAGAAAAAACGACTGGTGGTGTGTGTTGGAGATGCAGTGGGAGAAGTGGAGATGATCAAAACTGGTGAAGGTTCGAGAAGCAGAGACGATCAAAACTAGTGAAGGTTTGAGTGGCCAAACTCATAGCGTGCCCTAGTACTAGGGCTTTTCAGCTTCTCTATTTGAATTATATTTTTGTTGATTGTTCAACAATGATGACATCTATAATAAGCTCGGCCACTATGTATACTCAAAAAAAATGTTATATTGTAAGTTCATGATGTTTTTATAGTGATTTTAGAAGTTTGGGTCTTGAGTAGAATTGATATTTGTAGTCTGTCTGAAGGTTTGGGGGCACATTTTTGGGTGAACTGCTGTATGTAGCCCTTTGACAGGTGATATTGGTGGCTATTTTGAATCAAGCCAACTAGTTTTTGGAATAGTATTTGGTGTTTGGAGGGGGGAGTGTCTGATAGGGGGTTGTTGATGGTGTCCACCTGTATGGTTCAGGCATTTTGAAACTCTCGAAAACAATTATGTATTTACAATCCTTTTTTATTAATAAAATATATCTATTACCCACCAAAAAAAAAAAAAAAATCAGCCAGGCTGATTCATCAAAAAGAATTGACATTCAAACAGCCAACTGAACCTTGTAAGTTAGTTTCACCTCTTTTGTTTCCCTGATATATGTACAACAAATAAGTTCAATAAAAAAAACACAAGATTTGTATATACATGAAAAGGCATTCAGGAAAACAAATGAAATGACGAAATATTCAGAGAGCCAAGAAAGTCATGAGTCATCCATGCTGGCTTATTTCATCCTCTAGTCACATACCCTTCTCTACGCCCTTAAACAATTTCTTACTCATTTTCACTCACAAGATTTAAGAAGCTAATTATTTCAGCCATTCTCAACCTCTTAACCAGGGCAGGAATCTCTGCTTCAAATAATGCCGATGGAAGGAAAAATAGACTGCCCCTCAACCAAAATCCCTAATTCACCATGGATCAAACAACTAGCCCCAGCCCTACCCATGTTACCATGTGAGGTGTGAATAGAAATTGACTATACAAACCCATCAGCTGATGGAGACCAGTAAGCTTCCTATCGAGGGTCAATCAGATTTGATGAAAGTCATATTTGTCACTATGAATGTGAGGCCAGTTGTTCAGAACGTTAACTCCCAATCCAAAGACGCTTTGACTTTACCAATTCCCTTTTGATTAACTCACATAACTGTCAACGTGCATGTCAACCTCCAGAAGCATGGCCTGAACTCCTTCATGGCCATGTGCACTGCAATATTTAGACCAGTCGGACATTAACTTGCCATCCTGTTCAAATTAAGTTTATTTAAAAACCCCTCCAGCTCATGGATGCTCTGCTCTACAACCCCTTTGCTGGAGCATACTGGCTCAGATCTGTATCTTGATGAAGTTGTGCCAGTTTTCTAATGAGATGATCTGTTGAACAGAGTTTTTCCTATGCTATTATTCAAAGGCCTAAACAGACAGCATACCAGGATCTACCCCACAACTACATTCATGACCTGACCCAATTTAGTTGTCAATCTCATCAATTGATTTTCAGAATGGTACAGACAAGATTTATCTGTAGAACCTATGACTAAGTTCATTTTACTTGTCGTCCTACTAATTTCAACTGTTGATTGTCCACTGTGGATGTGCCCAAAGGAAAGCATTTCACATAGTTAGAACTTCGAACACTTGTCAGCATAAAAAACAATTACTTTGTACATCAAAGAGAATGCACCTAAGAGCATTCCGATATAAACTCCTATGTTGCCAGTTTGTCCCCTTCAGACCCCAAATCCTGGACTGGTTGAAACCTGGTCTGGATACTAAGTCAAATCAGGCAGGGTTCTGTCAGGTTTTTAGTTTTTACTGTGGGTTAATCCTGCACAAACCCAACAAGAGTCCAAATGAAACCAGGGCAGATCTGCTCACAAAAATGTGAATTTATTTTAGTTATTTTTATTTTTTAAACAACTTGGAAGCTCACTTTAACGATGGCTTTCATGAATTCACTGTACATCTGCTTTGCCCACAGATAAACTATGTTAGAGATGGAGACAAATGATTATGGTCGTGAGAGATAAAATGTGCGACAGGAGTCTTTCATTATTATGATATCATAATTTGACTTCCTGTGGAAAATATCTCCTACTTATCAGGAGTCTTTAATTTCAGCAGGAGACAAATGTTTTTGATTAAGGTCCAATGGGTTTTTGACAAGGGCCCAAACCCTTTATACAATAGAACGTCACATTGCCTACACAAAAAGTTTGCATATGGGACAAAATTAATTAACTGCAAAAAAAAAAAACTGCTACACAATCTAATCCAGAAAGTTTAAGATTATACATTATGGATTGTGGAAATCTGATATCATTAATACAACTGCAGCCAAGCTGCCAATCAAGATATAGCACAACTGCAACCATGTTGCCAAGCACAAAACAGTACACAAGCATCCCACCTAGGCAAAGCCAAACCCTACCCTATTCAAGCTCACACTCTAACTCTGATGTGCAATAGGGAGATAGACTTGGGAAAACCTTTCTTCTGCCTTTGAACAATTATCCAAGAAATAGGTCCTTGGACCTAGGAGAAGGGGGGACACCCCCTCAAAGGCCCCATCGATGGGCGCACTGCAAACAAAGGAATGTCTTGCAAGAAATGCCAACCAACAATCATCTCAAGAGCGAACAAGGGCTACATCAAAACCAAGGGTACGACAAAAACATTGGAAACAAGAAGCTAAGCAACCAAACGGGCTAGGCAGCACTCGCTAATCGAAGTCATAGGAGTGGGACTCTCCTGAGGTGCACCAACCACATGCGAAACCCCCTTGAG
This sequence comes from Cryptomeria japonica, assembly GCF_030272615.1. NCBI lineage: Eukaryota > Viridiplantae > Streptophyta > Pinopsida > Cupressales > Cupressaceae > Cryptomeria > Cryptomeria japonica. Next base: position 747,675,677 of record NC_081409.1, read on the forward strand.
AGCATGACTCACCGTAGGGGGAGCAGTAAGAGAAGATCCAAAATCCAAAAAAAGACTCATCATCCTAAGTGGATCAATCGACTAGAGAGTCGAGCATTAGCAGTCACATGATTGTTGTGGGATTCCTCCACCACGTAGTTGCATCCTTTCATCAAAAGATGGACAATTTGAAGCTAAGTGGCCTATGGAACAACATCATCTACATCTAAGCGGGAGACACTTCCTGTCAAGCGGTTGAGTCCAAGACCTATCCCCCATCATTAAAACAATATTCCTATGAAAAGCCTTGGAGATGTCAATGTCGACTAGAAAACAAGTATACGTAATATGACCCATGAAGTTGCAAAGACAATCTTCAGGAAGTGACCAATTGCATTGTCAAAAGCTTCATAGTAGAATTCTTGCCAAAAGTGGAGAGGAAATTTCAATAGCATAACCCAAAGTGGTTTAATATTGAGAGAGATTCAAAGAGGGGATTAAAGGAGACGGACCACCAAAAGGGTGTACACTCCACACAACCAATTATTTGTTGTCATCCATTGAGCCCCCATCCTTTGAAGAGGGAAAAGTCGCTATAAGGAAGCCCCTAGAACAAGGAAATAGCTTGATCATACCATCAATGAGAGGCCTCCATGATTCCAAAACCAGATTGTGTAATTCAAGAAGAGAAGATCGCAAATTGTTAAATCTACAAACCAAGCCATGTAAAAGATAAAAATCTTCATTTTTTATCAAATCCTATCTACAAACCCAGGTCTGAAACAGTGTTGGCCCTAGCTATGGCCACAAATGATAGTGGGAAATCCACAACAAAAACCAAATAACTAAGGGGCACAAAATCAAAGTTATTTGGTGATCATGCATCACAACCAAGATAATAGTGCCCCAAAGGATGAGATTGAGAGCTCAAGCCACCAAATAAAGAACCTACAAGATCATGTGAAATAGAAACCCCAACCAAAGAGATACATAAACCACACCAACAACATCACAAGCATTAGCAGAAACCCTAGAGGCAATAAGGAGGAGGAAAAAATATATTTGTGAGTAGAGGTAGGGTTTTGGGAGTGAGCAAGAATGCCATTGATTAGTTAAAAGTTGAAGGTAAATGTTAATGACACAATTTAGTACAATTCATTTCCTTTGCTTGGCAAACGAGTACTTCATCATTTATCACCCAAATTGACTTTTCACATAAGTAGCAAGAGGCTCCAATAACCTTAAAACACTTCTGGAAAAGAATGTTCATTTGAATTATGTCTTCTAAACAAACAATTAAATTGTTAAATGTTAATCAATCAATGAAGTTTAAATATAAAAGTATTAAATGATGGATATGCTTTTTTATTTATTTATTTACTAAAGAAAATACTTGTATGGTTTAAATATAGACACTTCCAGGATATAATGGAAGTTGAATTGTTTGTGTGCACGTGTGTTGTGTTGTGTATTAGTTCATAATTTTTATATGTATTAATGTAGAGCCAAACCCAAAACAAATCTAACCCACAAAAAAATTTAACAAATCCACATACTGAACCCACAAACCCAATACTCAACTAGTAACTTAGATAATCTCTGATATTACAAGAAATAAAGAAAAGGAATATTTTTTTAAGTGAATTTCAAGTGACATACAGAAGCTGCGCAGCAAGAAGTAGAACAGCCCAGGTCAATACGTATGGCTGGAATAATTGTTGATTTTCTATAATGCCAAAAGGTAAATTGGACATGTAACCACACACTCTAAAATGTTGGCAACATGCATTATTAACTCTCAATGTCATTCCTCTGATTAAAAAACTAGAAACCAGGAGCAGTATGCAAGAATTTAAACAAAGCCAACGTCCATCCTGAATTGCAGTTTCTAGCCGCTAACAATACAAATACAAAAAGATCTAATTCCAGCCATCTAAATTCATCAGCAGATAACTCATGAAAACATATCCCAAAGAACATGAAAATTTTTGCTGCCATAAGATGAAAAGGGAGAATTTTATCAATATGATTATAAAATATTAACTAGACTTTTTACATGATAAAATGGATAGAACTCGAGACTAAAAAATTTTCTTGGAGCTTTTTCTCTGTCATTAAACCAAATAAAAATGTATATTCTAATAGTATATTACCAATTTTACAATTACCTAGCTCAACAGAGCTAGAAAGAAATACAAGGTTGAAACTGGCCAATTTTTCTATATATTTGCCATGTGAGAGTGTTGAACTTGCACTCTGTAGAGCATAAAATGCAAAGTACATAGCAAATATTGTTAAAGTGAAAATTGCATGTTACTAATACCGTCTATGCTTTATAATCACGGGATCAATTGTCACTTATCTGAATGTGAATGGTATCAGGAAGGGCAGGGTCATGGATCTTGCTCTACTGCCTCGTCCATCCAGCTAAAATTATTTTTAACAAATGTTGGATCCTTTATCTCGTTCATCTAAATCCAATGCCACATGGACATTCCGCAGTTCATTCCCCCCTCCTAAGTGCTGCCTGGTGATAACTAAGCACTCAGATAGGTATAAACCAAATAAATTCAAAGTTATCTAAAAAACCCAAACTCAGAAAATTATCTCATTAAACTCCTAAACATTGCAAGTAAAAGATGTATAAACCAAAAAATTATCTATTACAGATTTTCTTAAAACATAAACAAAATTAATATAAACCCTAATACCAAAATTTATAAATACGTGGCACACGGAAAGCCCAAAAGACCTTCAATTCATCCTTCTCTTCTTGTTGTTGTTTTTCCGGTTCCCCGAAAACCCTGCTACATCTGCAGCAGAATCCGCAGTGTTCTGCTTCCTCATCCGCTTTGGCCCTCCATGTCCAAATTTAGAATCTTTATATTGTCTATTCTTCACCCCTTTTTTCCCTCCGCCAAACTCCATATTTCTCCCTTTTTTGCCTCCACCAAACGCCATATTATTTCTCCCCTTCCCGCCAGACCGATCGCCAGGCGAAACCCCAGGCCTCATCTTCTTCCCCTTCTGAAACGAACTCTTTCCTTCCTCAAAATCCAGCGGCATTTCATCATCACCGTCCTTAAAACCGCTATTCTGCCTCATTTTCCTCCATTTTTTAACTGACTCGAAATCCTCCTTCTTCTTCTTCGCCCTCTCCTTCAATTTCGCCGCCTGGACGGCCTTAGACAACTTCTTGGCCTCCCTCGACTTTCTCCGCTCCTCCGCCTCCTCTATTTTCTGCTTCTGGAAAAGCAACTTATCCTTCACCTTCAGCATATGATTATCTGTTTTCACCATTTCCGCATAATAATCTTCCGGTCTTAAGAAAGGGATTCCCATGGCCTGTAATTTATTATAGGCTTGGCGGGTGCCCTCCAAAGCCTGCGTGTAAAAGGCCATCTCCCGCGCCAGGTCATCGTTGGCGTCGATTTCTCCCTCCCTTTTGTATTCCACGCAAAGCTTATCGATCCAGTTGACATTGTCGGGCCAACCGATTTCTTCAAGTTTGTCATGGAGACCGACGGTGTTGTACACTGCGTCCTTACGAGGCTCGCTAAGCGGGGCATCTTCTTCTCCTTCTGAATCTTGTGAATCTTCTTCCTCGTCTTCGCTGTAGTTATCATCTTCTTCCACTGCTGCTACTAATTCCTCGTGCTTGGCGGAATTCAATGCCTGCTCTTTGAATATCGCCATGTTTCATTCAATGTGCTTCGCAGGCTGCCAGAGCATAATATAGGGTTTGGGGTTTAGGGTTTAATACTTTATTGCTGGTTTAAGTTTTTGTTGGATTGTTGTTACCGGTGTGGATGATAAAAAATTAGTCTCATGCTATCTTAGAGAAATACCCATATCTAATGAGTTCTATTTTTTAATAGTTTAAATTAGTATAGGTATATTGAATAACTATGTAGAGAAAGTATAACTAGTAATTGTATTTTGGTGTGTAATGGGTATACAACAAAGAATAATTAAAAAAAAAATTGGTCTATTTTTAATATACATTTGTGTAATACATGAAGAGGATTTCTTGATTCAAAATAAAAAAATACACAATCTCAATTGATAGCCCATATAGAAAATGATGTTGTTTATGTCTCAATGGAGAAGTGAAAGATAGGGATCTACAAACATGATTGAAATAAAACTTCTAAATCAAGAAGATAATTAGGCTCCATTACCAAGAGACTCATGTTGTGTTTACAATAGAAAGAGAGGGAGAGATGGGGATACAAAGAGGAAGAGAGAGATAAAGGTAGGGCAATAGAGATAAAGAGGAAGATATAAATATAAATGAAGATTGGGATTGTGAAAGAGAGAGGGAGAAAAAGATAGAGGTAGAGATTAAGATTGAGTGAGAGAGGAAGAGGGAGACAAATAGCTATCTAGAAATAGAAAGAGGCGGAGGGTTGATAAAGATAGAGATAGAGAGATGTAAATGAAATAAAGAGAGATATATTGTAAGATATGTGTGTGTGTGTAGAGAGAGGGAAGGAGCGAGATAAAGAAAAAGAGATAGACAAATAGAGATGTAGAGAGAAGAATAAGGGGAGATAGAGATTGAGAGAGAAAGAGAGGGAGGGAGAAGTAAAGTGAAAAAGATGGAGATATATAGGAAGAAAAAGAATTAGATATAGATATACAAGAAGAAAAAGGGAGAGAGAAAGATCGATATGGGTATAGGGAGGAAGTAAGGAAGGGAGAGATGGGGAAAGATAGAGAGAGGGAGGGAGAGAAAGGGAGAGAGATAGGTAAAGGAGGAAGAAATAAGAAGATAAAATAATTCACGTGGATCCCATCTTGCAAGCTAGTACATTAACTAAAAGTGAACACCTATCATTTTGAATTGGATAAGACATGCATTGTGGATGGGGGACTCTGTGGAGCTCTCAAAATATGCACAAATTAAATAGATAATAACATGGGGATTTTTAATTTCACCATTACATAAATATTGGAAGTGATTTTTAGATTAAATTAGATGGCATAAAATATAGAAGAGTGTTAACATTATATATATATATATATATATATATATATATATATATATATATATATATATATATATATATATATCTGTGTGTGTGTGTGTGTGTGTGAATTGTGATGACTAAATGCTCAAATAATTTTTTATATATATATAAAATATTATATCACAATTTTATTGTAAAAATATCATATCATACTTGTAATTATCCCTACACTAATATATAATAATAAAAATTTTTAAAATATAATAATACATCAAAACACTAATAAAATCTTGCTAAATAAACTATTTTTTTTTTTTTTTTTTTTAAATTTAATGTTTTAAAAGCAACCCAAAATATTGTAGACACCTAAAATTGTCATGTCTAATTAAATAAATATCTTTGTTTATTTATTTAATTATCTTTAGCCTAATTCTTCTATTAATTAAATAAATCTTTATTTATTTAATTAATTCATTTATCCTCTTCTAGCCTTATTTCTCATTTAAATAGATACCTTTATTTATTTAAATTATCCCTTTTCCTAAGTTAAATAAATATCTTATTTATTTAATTGATCCTTATTTCTCTATTAATTAAATAAATCTTTATTTATTTAATTAATTCATTAACCTTTTCTACCCATGACACATGTCATTTATCTCTTAATTCATACACTACCTACCCCTTTCATTATTTTATTTTTTTCTCTACCTACCCTCCAATCATAGCCGACCTCTTTTACACCTCTTAATCTTATCCCTCCATTTCATATAGTGTCTTTTATATAAGGAGATGCTTCCCTCATTATCAAGCCCCCCGTTGACTACTTGACTACACTACGCTTTTGGAACATATGCGATCCTACTTGCAACCACATTCCATTCTTTGTTGAGCTCTTGTGCACATAAAATCTGAGAGCAAATGTATCAAGCAAGAACAATGGAGATAGGAAGAATGAAGATTCAAACCCTATTGGACATGTGATGGTATAATCTTTGTGATTTCATTTGATTTGCATTGTCTTAGGTAATCTTCATATGTTATGGTGGATCTTTGTTGTTGTTAGGCTAGGGTTTTGTGGTTGAATCCATTTAGTCTTTCAATATTGTTATTATTGTTGTATCCATTTTCACCATATACATTTTGGCACGCCCGGTGGGACTCTTGTCCCTTTTGCATTTAACATTTTTGTTGCAGATTTTGTGTTTTGAAATTGCAGATCTGACATTTTCGACAACATTTCGACATTTTCACGTCTGCGCACTTTCGGATCGCGTTTTTTATTTTCTATCGCGTCTATGACACCTAGAACCGCGTATGCGCACTTTTGGATCACGTTTTTTATTTTCTACCACGTCTGTGACACCTCGAACCACATCTACATCCTCGATAGTATTTTATTTTTTTGCAGATTCCGAAAACCGCATTTGTATTCCTTAGTCGCGTCTGTGGTGTTTTTAGACGTGTCTGTGTCCAAAAGTCGCATCTGAGTTCTGGAATCGCATCTGTGTTTCATAGAAGCGCGTCTACGTCAGAGAGTCGCATCTGTGTTTGGGGTAACCGCGTCTGTGTGCGTTGATTTCATTTTTTGGAGTTTTATTGATTCAGTTTTTGGTCATTTAATGTTTCAGATCTGGTTTATTTTGAGCTAACATCTTCAGATCTAGCTAACGAAATTGGTGCAGCTTGTCTTGAAAGCAAAATCATTTGGTTGAAGACCCCTATTTTCACAAAGTCTTTTGGATCTAAAATTTACCTAACTTGTGTACTTGCAGGAAGGGGTGATTATTTCAAACAATCCAAAACTACTAATAAATCTTTGTTGCAGGTCCTTGGCAAGGGTTTTTGGACTTTTATTATGTGCTTTGTTTTCATAGACTAGCAAACACTTCAATTGGTGCACTAAAATTGAATCATTGTCTTTTGTGTCTTGAGCAATAGGCTCTTTTTGTTTAATCTTTAGAGGGCTTGTCTTCCCGTGTGGTCATTAGGACTACTAGTCAGAAGAGAACGACCCAAGTGGTAGCGAGGAAAACCCACCTCTTCCGAACCACTATAAACAATTGTATTCATGGTGAAAACTATGGATAACGTGTGTTGATTAGTTCATACCGACACTATGTCTCCCCATAAACCCATTTGATCAAATTTATTTGATCATTTGTAGGGCGTAACCCCTACCGGCTGGGAGCCTTCTGTATTTACAAAGCTGAAAGTGCTACATGTATGGCCACACGAGCGGATGCCCTTACTAGCACCTTTTTGTTTTAGAAGCCAAAATCCTTCTAGTTGTTGGGGCAGGAGGTCGGACCTCTGGTAGTGGCCCACACACATACGGTTCTTAGTAGAGATAAAAAGTTCACCACGGGGAGTTTTCGTGGGGGCTGATACTTGGCTAACCCAAGAAGTGAATGTCGAGGGTGGAGCCAGTGAGGTCAAGCATCTAAGTATCCGCTCTGAATAGCGTAGCCTTGGGGGTAAAACCCCATGTGGGATCAACAACTATTGTCTTGGCCAGCCATAAGAATTGTGCTTGACTTATTTTAAACAATCAAACATTCAAGACCAAACAGCAAAACATTGTGTCTTTTGTGTCTTCAAGTGTATGCAAAACATTTTTACATCAAACATCACACTTTCTTTGAATCATTTCTTTTTTTGGAGTCTAGACACTTGCAAACATTGAGTCTTCATCAACACTGTGTCCTCTTGTCACGAAAAACAGTCAAACAGTCAAATTTGGTCACAACAAAACAACTTCACAGATTGGAAAAATTGCACAAATTTTGCAGAACCGCGTCTGTGTCTAACATAATAGCGTCTGTGTATTATAACCGCGTTTGTGAAGGGTAGAAACGCGTTTGTGTTTCCAGAATCAACATTGCATTTTACAAAAATCTCAGAAACGCATCTGTGTTAAACAGAACCGCGTCTGTGTTCAGAATTGAAAAACTTTTACAGTCCAGCAAACAAACACAATCAGTTTCAGAATTCTTGAGCTTCCTAGGTTATTTCTCCAGGTTTTCATCTAGCATTCAACCTGTCTTTGGGTCTCACATAGTCCATCATTGCTTTACACCTTACATTGCATTCACATTTGTCTAAACTTGAGTCAAAAGGTCACTTGCTTGTCCTCATCATACTTTGTCAACACACTACATACAACAACACTTTGCTAAGTGGTCCCTCATCAAGGTCTATCACCTTTGGGTCTCATTTGGTCTTACTTAGAGTCAAGTTTAACTTACCTCATCAAGAGAAACTATCCTCTCTTTGGAAGTCACACCTACTCTACTACATACATACTTGGTCTTACACTTTGGACATTGCAAGTACACCTCAGATTCATTTACATTTCATCCAACTCTTGGTCTTCCATACTCTTTCCATTTTCATCTAGTTTCACACATCTTGGTCAATACCTAGTTCATGGTTGAAACCCGTTTCCAAAAATCTAGGAGAGAAGCTAAAGAGGCTCAAGAGTCCGCAAACATGAGTTCCTATGAATATGACAATGATGTCTTTTTCAATTCAGATCATACTACATTACCTGACATGGAGGCTTATAGAAACATTCCAAATGTTGAGAACATAGACACTATAAACAACAATGATACACACAACGACAATATGGACAACTTTTCCGTACATTCAGCAGATGTGGAAGAATCCATTATGGACCCCCGTTTCAATCGATTGATTGAGGAAATAATGAGGAGGGATAGACAATACTTCTTACAAATGATGGCACAAAGTGGAGCCAAGATCCCTCATGATTTTGACATGTCGCAAATAATGGAACATAGACCTTTGTAACAAACTCACTCCAACATGGATCAAAGGAGGCCTAATAGTGGAGGCAATAGAGGACCACGTATGGTGCCTGAATCACCATCATCTTTGTTTCAAAAACCAAAGGTCCCACATACACATGGTCAAGCATATGATACTCACATTTGCAGACCATTATGGAAGTATTATGCAGAAAGATATGCTCAATCACACACTAATGCTAAGGATCAACCACCAAAGCAATTGGATGTTCAAAGGCATGCTCAAAATTTGGACACAAGGAAACCCCGTGTCAAATTTGGGGGCAACACATTAGAACATGACATGCCTGTAGAGTATGGTATACAAGGACAAAGCAGATATTTCATTCCTCAACATGAATCTATACCAAGTGGTCCATATACATAGCATCATTATAGACCTCCTCCATATGAACATGTGTATGATCAATATCATCCATATATGCAACATGCTCCTCCTCCAATTGGTGCCTCAAGCATGGGGTATGGTCCAAGAAGTTGATCTCCACCTAAGAGCAATTTGGAGCAACAAATCAGGGACTTACAAAAGAAAATGGAGGACATAAATACACCAAAGCCAACATACACAATGAGAGACATATGTCCTTATCCATTTGACAAGAGCATTCCAATGCCTCCTTTTCCTACACACTTTGTGATACCTAAGTTTGATAAGTATAGAGGAAAAGGAGATCCTAAGGCACACATAAGACAGTTTTTCACAGCCTGCATTGAGGTAGCAGCGGAAGAGACATATTTGATGAGATTATTCCCACAGAGCTTAGGTGATCAAGCTATGGAATGGTTCTCCCAACTTCCACCTGGTATTAAGTCATGGGGTGACTTAGTAGAGGCATTTATTCAACATTTCTCCTACAACATAGAGACAGACATATCAGTCACTACTTTGTGCAACACCAAGCAAAAAGATGGAGAGTCTTTTTCATCATTTTTACAAAGATGGAGGAATCTAGCCAGCAGATGCTCTTGTGAAATTCCACAAAAACAAATGGTAGAGATGTTCACCCAAAATGTTAACAAGGACATTGGTTATGACCTAAGAAAAGCTTGTTTATCCACTTTCAAGGACGTCATTGAAAAAGGCTTAGCAATAGAAGAGGTCCTAATTGAACAAGGAGTCATTAAGATATTCAAGGAAAACAAAGATGACTTTAAAGGAAAAGATAAGCCAAGATTTTGGAATAAAAACAAGAACACAGTCAATGATGGTGTCGTGGATGCCAATATAGTGCGACCCAAAATCGTTTTTTCAGGATCAAGCTCTACAAACAATCAAGTGAATACTCAAACAACTTCTAGATCACAAAGGAAGTGCACTCCATTGGGAGAGCCACTTGAGTCAGTCTTCAAGAAGCTAGTGGCAAACATAGTAATCACAATTCCAGATTTTCCTCCATATGAGTCAAAGATTAAACCAAATTGGTGGAATGATGATGAATATTGCGAATTCCATAAGAGCAAGGGTCATAAGACAGGAAATTGTCATTGATTGAAGAACATCATACAAGATCTCATTGATAGAGGTGACATTGAGATTGAAGGACACTCATCTAATCAAGAACATGAGATGTTTAAGGAACCATTCCCAAAGCACGACAAGGGAAAAGCTACAGCCACATATGACCAAACCAACTATACCAAAGCAACCTATAACTATGATTCAACTATCAATCTCATTTCGATGGATAATTATGTTTCTACCATCATCATCAAGGACAAAAACCCTGAGAATTCTACCCAGAGACCCAAGATTGTCCTAAAAAGCATTGGATCTTCTTCCAAACCTACCTCTGAATGTCATGTTACAACCCACCGAGGTAAATTCACTTTGCAAGGTGCTCCAGCTAAAAACATTGCTTCTTCATCAACCAAGCTTGAGTATGACCTTGTAGAACAGTTAGGGAAAACACACACGCTCATCTCCATTCTTGAGCTCATCCCCCGCACATAAAGCTATTCTTGACAAAATCTTGAGAGACCCTGCTGTCCATACTGATCTAAACGTGGACCAGTTTCAAGCCATGGTGGGATACCTTTCCATTCCACACTCTCTTACATTCACAGAAGCCGACGACGCCTCCGTAAGTCAACCACATAATGCACTGCTACACATTGAAGCCTTCATACACAAACATAGAATCAAACGAGTCCTAATAGATGGAGGAGCAGGTCTAAACATTCGTACATTGAGCACTATTAAACAATTGGGATATTCTGATAAAGCCGTGAATTCTACAAACAAAATCACCATCAAGGCATATGATGATGAAGAGCATTCATCCAAAGGCACAGTCACCTTGCCTCTTAGAGTTGGGCCAGTTACGAAGGATATGGTTTGTCAAGTCCTAGACCTATATCTCACATACAACATATTGCTAGGGCATCCTTGGATTCATGAAATGAGGGCAGTCCCGTCTACATATCACCAATGCATTAAGTTTCCTCACAATGGAGTTGAGATAACAGTTAACGGTGATCCTAATCTGTTCATATATTGCAATAACCTGAGATCAAAAACTGAGACCATCATTCCCAGTAATCGCGAAGCTATTCCTTCTTCGGCATACATTGATCCTGAGTCATTAAAACCTTCGACATCAAAACAAGGTGAGCTTAAAGGTAATAAACTTTAAATCAGACCATGTGCTTACAACAAGTCATGAGTTCACCAAAAGAATATGGAAGACCACATCCTAATAAACAGGTATCTATCATTGTACTCAAATGGGACCCTACTATTTTTCAAAAATGGGGTGAACTAGAAGAGGAAGACTTATACAAAATGCTTTACAAAGACCTTGAAGATGATACACAAGATCATATCAGTATACCATGTGAGAAATATGGCAAAGGTTTCAAGATCCTACAAAAATTCGGGTATGATGGCAAAAGCCCTCTTGGGTTAAGAAAGGAAGGCATCATTGAACCTTTACAACCTGAATTGACATTCAAAAAGGAACGCTTGAAGGGACTTGGTTTCCTAACTTCCAAGGTCCACACTCAAAGGACAGAAGAAGCTTTACAAATCAAAGCTGCCAAAATTCAACAAGAGAATCACTATTCCACAAAGTCCAACGAATGGGAATGGGGTTCAGACAAATCCTCCAGTGACTACGAGCTCACCAAGACATTCAGAGAGCCAAATGAACCCACAAAAGAAGAGGAATTTTATGAAAAATTCAAAGTTGGTCAAGAAACAACCCTTGAGGATTCCGCACAGTCCTTGTCTCTAGGTCCTAGGTTGAAATCACATAGGATGAGAACACCTGTCCCAGAATGCGCTACTAGTGATGATGATTTGGATTCGTTCATGATCGAGACTGATGAGGAGAGTGCCACCGATGACCTCGATAATTACCTCCACATACCTGAATATAATTGCATCTTCACTCTTAGCCCCACTAACTTCGAAGACATTAAAGGCCTTCCCCTTGTCCACCACCAACTTATTGACTGGGATCATGAAGGACCTGCATGGTTTGACACATTCCAAAACGATGAAGCTTTTATTGACTATCTTGGCATACGAGATGATCTTCCCCCTGGGGACCATAAAGTGGGATACACTATAGAACTCAATAGCGTGGCATTTTTTGGTGAGGGTGTCGTGCCTTCCAGTCGCAAAAATATGAAAATAAAAACAAACCAAGGGTCTTATGGCGAAAACCACACTGTGGCGCTGTCTGACCCCAAAAGAGTAAAAACAAAGGACGTATCTGAGGGCGAAAACCTCTCTGAGGCACCCGAAGATGGAAGGCTCGACATTCTCCCAGCATCATATGAGGAAAAGTCATCCATGTTGGTAGAGGAGACTATCAAAACAAACATTGGTACAGAAGAGGTTCCACACAACATATTCCTGGCTCAATCTTTGACGGAGTCAGAAAGGTCAAAATTCATAAGTTTCTTCAAAGAACGACAAATCAACTTTGCATGGTCATATGCTGATATGCCTGGATTAGATCCGGATTTGGTAATGCATCATTTGACAGTTAAATCGGGGGCAAAACCAGTGAAACAAAAATTAAGAAAGATGCATCCACAAGTCGCATTATTGGTCAAAGCAGAGCTTGAGAAATTATTGAATGTCGTATTCATACACCCAATTGATTGTCCTGAATGGATCTCCAACTTAGTGCCTATCAATAAACTAGATCGCAGCATCAGAATATGTACAGATTTTAGAGACATCAACAAAGCTTTTCCTAAGGATGACTTCCCATTACCAAACATAGATTTGAATGTAGATCTCACAGCAGGTCATGAAATGTTATCGCTAATGGATGGATTCTCTGGTTATAATCAAATAAAGATCGCGTCTGAGGATCAACACAAAACATCATTCACTTGTCCTTGGGGAACTTTCTGTTGGAATGTCATGCCCTTTGGGCTAAAAAATGCAGGCGCTACATATCAAAGAGCCATGACTACTATCTTTCATGATCTCATGCACGTAACTGTGGAAGATTATGTCGATGACCTCTTGGGAAAATCAATAGACAAAAATACACATTTGTTCATACTTTCAGTCGTCTTTGATCGGTTGGAAAAATACAAAGTAAGATTAAACCCCAAGAAATGTGTCTTTGGAGTAACCTCTGGGAAGCTCCTAGGATTCATTGTATCAAAAAGAGGAATCGAAGCCGATCTAGCAAAAGTCAAGGCCATCCTAGAGATGCAACCACCAAGAAATGTCAGTCAACTTCGATCTTTACAAGGGAGACTTCAGTCCATACGCAGATTCATAGCACAACTTGCAGATATGTGTAATCCTTTTTAGCACTTGCTACATAAAAACATCAAATTCAAATGGGATGATAACTGTCAACAGGCTTTCCAAATACTCAAAGATTATCTTTTGAATCCGCCAGTTTTGATGCCACCAGTTCCAGATCAGCCTCTGTTACTATACATATCAGCTACTTCAACAGCACTGGGGCACTCTTAGCACAACAAGTGGCTGGGGGCAAAGAAAAGGTAGTATACTATATCAGTCGCACATTGGTGGGATATGAGTGTAGCATTGTAAATTGTATGCACTTGCTAGGGTGGTACAATTTCACACCTAGTTTAGCACCCACCTTGGCGCATTTTGCATTTGCATTGCATTTCCCCTTTAGCACTTAATTAATCAAATTAATTAGGTCTAAGGTTCTATTTTATCATCTCCCATATCATAAAGTTGGGCCCTTTCATTAAAGTGTGCCCTTTTCACTTTATTCTTCCAATACATCATTTAATCAAAAACCCTAATTAGGTCCTATTTTGAACTTGGGGGCTTGATTTCGGGGGTCAAAACATCTCGAAATCACCTGTAACTTCGAGATTCTCTCTAAAATCATCATATCCGACGGCCCTGAAAATTTGGTGAAAAGTTGTCGGGACCATGGCGCTCGGAGTGCACACGGTCCCGGACATTTTTCCCAAAATTTTAGGAGCGTGATCCAATCATAAAATAAAGCTTAACCCCAAGAAATTGGCAGGAGATTCAATCTCTAGGTCGGCCAAAAATTGAAATTAAGACCTAGGGTTTCATATATAAGAGTTCTCTTTCTCCATTTGAAAGGATCCGAATTTTGGATTTCAAGGGCCTTCTATGCAGCGAAAGAGCATATCTTTGAAGGCTTCAACAACATTCAACATCCATCCATCAAGCATTCATCAAATTCATTCATCCATTTAGGGCTTTGAAGACATTGAAGAGCAATAGGGGATCACCGACTGAAGATTGGCTTGTACCCCTCCCTTGGGGTTGGGTATGATTTCATGTTGTTTTCATGTCTTTGCATAAGCCTCATTATATCATTTGTATTCATGCTTTAGATCACTTTGCATCTTGATTTGGAGCATTTACATTATCATTTACAAGCAATTAGGGTTTACATTCTAGGTTGCTCTAGTTTGCTTACTTGCATTTTAGGATCTTGCACACACACAAGGTCTGCACACACATTGTTGTTACAATACAACTTGGCTATTCATGGAGGTGGAAATCACCAAAGTGGGGTTTTGACTAAGGAAAAACCCTATATAGCCGCCCACCATACCTTTTCAGATATAAGTGCAGGTTTCCGGATTCGGACGACGCCGCAAGTTGCAGATCCGACAGAAGCAGACGGAGACTGAACAACACACCAAATTCCAGCCCAGAAAGCTAGGACAGGGGCGTGGGGCACCCTGGTCTTGCCAGGACAGGAGCGCTGGGCGCCCTGGTCCCTGGGACAGGAGCGCTGGGCGCCCTGGTCCCTCTATCAGACAGCAAGTTTTCAGCACTTTCCGACAGCTTTTCAGGTTGCAAAACAGCAGTTTCAGGAGCAGTTTCAAGAGCAGAATCAGGACAGTGGCGCCCGCACCCCCGTCCCAAACATTTTCACTCAGATTTTAACTCCAGGTACACATCTGCATTCTTATCTTGTCCTTGTGTTTACAGCTTTCCATTGTTTGATCTCAATTCTGCAATCTTGTTACTAGTTCATATTTACACTTTAGGGTTAATAGTTGAACTTGCATCATTCTATCTATCATTTGCAACAAAGGAATAGAAATCCTAATAGGTAGCCTGTGGCTCTCTCTTCCACAAAAAGAAGTAGCCAATTGTGTGATACCTCTAGGCTCTGTCGTATTCCACAAGTGTGTGATTGAAAGTGAAATTAGGGCATGTTTGCTTAATGTCACTTTTTCCCCCACACATTTTAGTGAACTCAACGTGAATCTTATTATTGCTTTCTCTTGCATTACATTTGTTAGATCTAAATCTAGATTTAGCGTGTTTCATTTAAGTTTCATTTTCAAAAAAGAAAAAGAAAAAAAAAAAAAGAAGGAAAAGAAAGAGTGTGTTTTGTTTCTTTGCATTGTGTGCAATTTTTATTTCAAAATGTCCGATTTTTATTTGAAAGATGTTCATACTTGTGATGATTATGAGTTAGATGAAGCTTTAGATGAGTTTTTGAAACCTAAAGATACCAAACCTTCATTTTACCAAAAACTTGTAAACATTGTTACTATGCCATTTCGTTGTGATGAGAAAGATAAGTCGAATGATTCCTCTCAAGGGTACATTCCTATCAACTCTTCCACTAAATCTAGTAACATGGTTGTTTTCAATGATCCCCTCTATGAAGAGATATCTCCTTTTGAATCAAAAGATAAACCTTTTAATAGATATGATCATGCTTTGTTGGATGATGCCCTTGATGACTTTGTGGCTCCTAAAAAACGCTCCCTTCATGAGGATCCTTTTGTGCAAGAAGATGACATTATCCCTACATTTCCTAGTGATGGAATTTCCTTTTCCAACAAAATTCCCACTAGAGATGATGAATTAATGATAAATGCTTACCCTTCTCCTAAAGTTTGTCTTACCCATAAGCATCCCTTAGAGAAAGAAGATGAAATAAAAAGCAATTTCCTTAATTCTCTCTCCCCTAAAGATCATATTGAACATATTTTGAGGAAAGAGGATGAGTTTAACACATCTATTGATGCTCTCCCTCCTAAGGATGAGTAATTAATAAATAATGTTATCTCCTCTCCCGAAATTGACAATACTTCAAACATTCCTTTCAACAACCTCACTATTTGGGATGAACCATTAGAAGAAGGTATAGATTATTCTCTACCCCTAGCCAAAGGGGATGAAATCAAGATTGAAAACTCCCTTTATAGTTTCTCACCTTCCTTGAATCTCAATCATTCTCCCTCTAAAAATAAAGCATCTCCCTCTCCTCAACTTGGTTCTACTCATAAGGAAACCCTAGTTCAAAACAAGATGGTTAACATCTCTTTCAAAGATCTCCATCTCAAAAGTGAGACTTTAGAGAGTAATGTTGATCCTTCTCCTAGAGAGTTTATTCCCCATGTAGATCCTTTGATGATAGAGGATGATATGACCTTTCCTAGTATTACTCTGCCTACTAGAACATCAATGCCTACCCCTTGTCTCTCTCCTAAAATTGATTTAATCCGTGATGAGATTTTAGTGCAAGAGAAGACTATCAACAATTCTTCCAACACTTTTGTTCATTCCCCTAAACCATCCTCAATTAATTTGATACGTGTGAATGAAACACCTAACAAACCTCTCTTCACTGTCCAAGGTGCTTGTCCTTCTCAAAATTCTCAACCTTTAAATAAGCCTATCTTAGTGGTCCAAGGTGGTTATGCTAATGATTCTTTTTGCACTCCTAAGAAACCTATTATTACTGTGCAAGGAGGTTATTCTACTAAGAGCCCTTATGAGTATGCTAAGCAACTGACTAGAGAGAGTTATAATGCGATTGCTCATACCTATAATACTAGAAATAATAGGCAGCCTAATCCTCCTCCTATTACTCCAATTTCTCTTCCTAATCCTCAACCAATTCTTCCGCAAGCTCCACGGATTTCACAAGTTCTTGGTAAGGAATATGATCTCATAGAACAACTTAAAACTACTCCTGCCAAGATATCCCTTTGGGATTTGATCCAAACTTCTTCCGCTCATCATGGAATGTTACAAGATTCCTTGAAAGATTTGAACGTTCCTCCACCTAATACATCTAGTAATATAGTGTCTTTGGTTAACTCTGTGATGAATCCTAAAGCTCAAATTGTGTTCACACAAGATGAGTTGCCTACTAGTGAAATTCAACATCAATATGATCCCTTGATGATTGTGGTTATCATAAATGACACTGCTATAAGACGAACATTGGTAGATAATGGTTCTGGCCTTAATGTGTGTAGCATTAATCTATTGCATAAGATGAATGTGGATACATCCCTTATTGAGCCTGACTCTTGTCCCATTCAAGGCTTTGATAATGTGGCTAAGTCTTCATTAGGTATTATCACCTTACCCATCACAGTGGGACCTGTTACTTTGCCTACTCCTATCCATGTTATGTCAGGAAATCTAACATACAACTTGTTATTAGGGAGACCTTGGATTCATAGTATGCAAGCTATCCCCTCTACATTGCATAGACAAGTTAAATTTATTTATAATAATAAGACATATACCTTGATAGGTGATACTAATTTTCAAGCTTGTTTGCAAACATCTACTTCCAACGGGAGTTCTTCTAAGCCTTCCTCTTCTAGTGATGACTCGTTAAACAAGATACCTATGGATGAATCATCACCCTCTGATAATCAAAATTCTTTGGATGAGTCTAAAGTTCCTGAAGAAGATTCTTCTCAACTTGAATCTACACATGAAGAGGCTTTTGATCCTGAGAAGGTTCTTGCAGAAGACAATTGGGGATCTCTTGATTTCAATATCACCTTCGTAGGTGAGTATAGGGTTCCTCCTAGAGAGCTTAAAGTTAAAAAGAAGGAAGAAACTAGAGATCAATCAGTCTTACCTGAACCTATGAGCAATAATTTTGTGGCCGCTTCTCAAACTTCTTCTCCTCACACCTCTAATTCTGAAGAATTTGATTCTTTGTCTTATGAAAAACCACTTTTTCTTTCTGAAATGGCTAATCGTTATGGTCGTGGTTTTCATATTTTGGCTAAGAGTGGCTATAGTGGAAATGGTTGTGGCGCAAATGAACAAGGAATTAAAGTTCCTTTAGAACATAACATGCATGAATATTCATTTGGACTTGGATATAATCTTTCTAAGCCCACCAAAGCATCTAAAAGACCATCTCTCAGTGTGAATGCTATATTTAGTAGTGATGATGATCTCACTTCAACTAAATCATCTTCTACTTCTATCAACTCTCATTCCCCTCATAAGGAAATCTTGGCGATGAACAAATCTCTTTATGACTCCCCTCAAATTTCTAAATCCACTTATGAATCTTTATCTCCTATTCATCATAAAGTCCTTTCCTCTAGGGATAAGGCTCTAATAAATTACACTCATCCCTCTTCTAAGATTTCTTGTGACTTTTCTTCTTCAATTTTTATCATTTTATACATGTTTTTGATCTCACTTATAGTTGAGCATTCAGCATGTCATATTCAAATACCTCATTCAATCTATCATGTCTTTAAATAGCATTAATGGCTATTATGTTGCTCATCATTATGTGACATTGGTAGCTCATTTACTGGGGGCTCATTGTCATTCATGATGGTACAATTTCAAGTGCAATCATATTTTTTGAAGCAACATAATAGCCTAATTTTTCTATGTTATCTCTTCTTCCTATGGGGACAAGAGTGATTTCATACATCTCTTCCTTTCATGGTTAAAATTTCCCTTTGGGGTAATAGTGTGGAAATATTGATCATCTTTTCTTTAGAATTCTCTTTTCCTAGATATGGGAGAAGATGTGTATTCTCTTTCTCATCCTACTCACTTCTTGTGAGGAGCATTTTACATACACTAATGTCTTGCTTGCATGAACTCATGTGAGTATGTAGTACATTTTTCTTATGTCTAAATCTCTCCCAAGAAGATTGTGTAAGTCCTTCTCATTATCCTTATCCTTGGGAGGCAATGATCTTTCCTTATTTTTATCTATGGATCCACTTTTTCCTATTTCGTGGATGGTGTGAACTTTATTACTTGATGTTATTCCTTGTATGCATTTGTTGTCGTTTGTTCAAGGATTCTCTCTTACAAGAGGTGTAAGTCCTTGACTACAACCTCTTTTGCACTTGGTAAAATACATCCATAATGAATTCACTCTCCCAATTGGGTTAAAAAGAGCATCATCCTTCATTAAGAATCACTTTCACCTCGCAAAAGAAGGAAGTATTGCATTCTTATTCTCTTCTTTGTCTTATTATAGAAGGTGTTATATTTGTCTAAAACAATTCCTCTCGGGGATAGGTGTCTTTTGTACAAAGATCTCTTCTCCTCTAAGGATCTCCTTTACACATACTACAAGATATCCCTTTTCAACTATCTCATCCTTGTTTAAAGAGTGCAAAAACTCCCTTGCTTGGATCTATGACATTGTTGCATTTTTGGGATATCTTCTTTTGTGATGAAGGTAGGTATCCTTGTTCTACTTTGCTTATGACATAAACATTACACTTTTTGAGCAATGGGTCATTCTCGGAACTAGAGCACAGACTCTTAGAGCGAGATGTCACGCTTTTGTACTATACATATACAGGTTGTAGCATACTCGGGCATAGACTCCTATGAGGTGCTTCTAACCTCCCTTACACACATGCATGAGGTTGAGTGGAACTAGCGGCATAAGGCTAGACTTTCTCACTCTCCTCCCTTACATGGATCACCTAGATAGACTCTAGGGGCTAGTTTTCCATGTCCTTTTTCCCATGGATCACCTAGACAAGATCTAGGGGTGAGAAGTCCATGTTTTCTCTCTCACTATTCTTCTCATGGATCACCAATGTGTGTATTCATGCCTTTTTTCCTTTCTTTTCTTCTCTTTGCATTTTGTTTCCATTTACATCCTTCATCTTGTGTTAGAGAACTCTCAAATCCTCACACTCTTTGTTGTGTTGGAATTGAGATTTAGTCCTCTTTCTTACCAAGTGATTCTCCATTAGTTTTTGATCTCATATCAAATCTTCTTGTGAGCATTTGTCATCAATATTCTTTAACAATTCGAAGTGGTAAACATGATACCCTGTTTCAACTCACTAAAATTAGCAAGCCGAAACAGGGGGGGCATATAGCTACCCTCGAATTTTCATCACCTTCCTTAGTAAGCATTAGGTGATTTTGTGATCTAATGTGTGTTTTGTAGGGTGCGGTTCCTAACCGTGTACTGCAGATACCGCTGGGGGCTTCGTTTGACAGACTTATGGATATAACCTTTTTCAAATAATGTTTACTTTTCTGTACTTTAGCTTGCATATGCACGTAGTGTTCATATGACCGCTAAAGTGGGGGCTAAATGTAGCATCGTAAATTGTACGCACTTGCTAGGGTGGTACAATTTCACACCTAGTTTAGCACCCGCCTTGGCGCATTTTGCATTTGCATTGCATTTCCCCTTTAGCACTTAATTAATCAAATTAATTAGGTCTAAGGTTCTATTTTATCATCTCCCATATCATAAAGTTGGGCCCTTTCATTAAAGTGTGCCCTTTTCACTTTATTCTTCCAATACATCATTTAATCAAAAACCCTAATTAGGTCCTATTTTGAACTTGGGGGCTTGATTTTGGGGGTCAAAACATCTCGAAATCACCTATAACTTCGAGATTCTCTCTAAAATCATCATATCTGACGGCCCTGAAAATTTGGTGAAAAGTTGTCGAGACCATGGCGCCCGGAGTGCACACGGTCCCGGACATTTTTCCCAAAATTTTAGGAGCGCGATCCAATCATAAAATAAAGCTTAACCCCAAGAAATTGGCAGGAGATTCAATCTCTAGGTCGGCCAAAAGTTGAAATTAAGACCTAGGGTTTCATATATAAGAGCTCTCTTTCTTCATTTGAAAGGATCCGAATTTTGGATTTCAAGGGCCTTCTATGCAGCGAAAGAGCAGATCTTTGAAGACTTCAACAACATTCAACATCCATCCATCAAGCATTCATCAAATTCATTCATCCATTTAGGGCTTTAAAGATATTGAAGAGCAATAGGGGATCACCGACTGAAGATTGACTTGTACCCCTCCCTTGGGGTTGGGTATGATTTCATGTTGTTTTCATGTCTTTGCATAAGCCTCATTATATCATTTGTATTCATGCTTTAGATCACTTTGCATCTTGATTTGGAGCATTTACATTATCATTTACAAGCAATTAGGGTTTACATTCTAGGTTGCTCTAGTTTGCTTACTTGCATTTTAAGATCTTGCACACACACAAGGTCTGCACACACATTGCTGTTACAATACAACTTGGCTATTCGTGGAGGTGGAAATCACCGAAGTGGGGGTTTGACTAAGGCAAAACCCTATATAGCCGCCCACCATACCTTTTCAGATATAAGTGCAGGTTTCAGGATTCGGACGACGCCGCAAGTTGCAGATCCGACGGAAGTAGACGAAGACTGAACAAAACACCAAATTCTAGACCAGAAAGCTAGGACAAGGGCGTGGGGCTCCCTGGTCCCTCTGTTAGACAGCAAGTTTTCAGCACTTTTCGACAGCTTTTCAGGTTGCAAAACAGCAGTTTCAGGAGCAGAATCAGGACAGTGGTGCCCGCGCCCCCATCTTGAACATTTTCACTCAGATTTTAACTTCGGGTACACATCTGCATTCTTATCTTGTCCTTGTGTTTACAGCTTTCCATTGTTTGATCTCAATTCTGCAATCTTGTTACTAGTTCATATTTACACTTTAGGGTTAATAGTTGAACTTGCATTATTCTATCTATCATTTGCAACAAAGGAATAGAAATCCTAATAGGTAGCCCGTGGCTCTCTCTTCCACAAAAAGAAGTAGCCAATTGTGTGATACCTCTAGGCTCTTTCGTATTCCACAAGTGTGTGATTGAAAGTGAAATTAGGGCATGTTTGCTTAGTGTCACTTTTTCTCCCACACAATGAGCTAAACTACACACCAATTGAGCGTGCATGTCTTGCTGTGGTCTTCGCTTCGCAGAAATTATGACATTACATGTTAACTCATAAGACTAAGTTGGTTTCGAGGATCAATCCATTGAAATACCTTCTCAATAAAGCAACACTTACTGGGCAACTAGCCAAATGGGTAATGATCCTGAGTGAATTCAACATTAAGTACGTGGACAGAAAAGCAATAAAAGGACAAGCCATCACAGATAAATTAGCAGATGCTCCCATGATAGATGATGTTCCTCTAATTTCAGAATTTTTAGATGAATCCATCTTAACAGTATCACATGCAAAGCCATGGCAACTATACTTTGATGACTCATACACACAACATGGGGCAGGAGCAGGCATCCTCTTCATAACTCCTCAAGGGGATTCTATACCAAAATCATATCGGTTATCATTTCCCTACACTAATAATATAGCAGAATATGAGGCATTAACAACTGGATTACGGATGGCAGTTCAGTGGAAGATCCAGGAACTTCGTGTTTTTGGGGACTCTCAACTTGTAATCCGGCAAGCAACTGATGATTACCAGACAAAGGATGATAAATTAATGCCTTACAAAAGAATGGTGGATGACCTGAAACAACATTTCACAAAGATAGACTTTGAGCAAATACCAAGAGAGCAGAATCGAGCCGCAGATGCCATGGCTACAATTGCTTCACTAATCAATCTGTCTCCGAATGAGACCCGCTATGAGTTCTTGGTGGATAGCCTTTTGGTTCCCTCATATGAAATCACTCCTACTGAGATGATATGTGTCATTGGTCCTGAGTCCCAGTTATATGGTTCCATTTTCACATACCTTCGTGACAATACCCTATCTCCTGATCTATCCAACAACCAACGTCGCACTTTCATTCGCTAATCTTCTCGATACGTCATTTTAGCTGATATCCTATACCATCGAGGTCTAGATGGCACTCTTCTTAGATGTTTAGAAAGTGATGAAGCCCAGATTGTGTTACGTGAAGTACATGAAGGGATATGTGGTCCACATTCTAGTGGTCCTACCTTAGCCAAGAAACTCACCAGGACTGGATATTACTGGCCCAATATGGAAAAAGACTAATATTAGTTTGTCAAGAAATGTAAGCAATGTCAACTTCATGGAGACCTCATCCATGCGCCAGCGCAAGAACTTCAACCAATTGCGACTCCTTGGCCCTTTTGTTAGTGGGGACTCACTCTCATAGGAAAGATTCACCCTCCATCCTCCAATGGTCATAAATTCATTATCACTGCCACAGAGTATTTCACAAAATGGATTGAAGTCGTGCCTCTCATGCAAGTCACTGGAAAGCAGATTGCTATGTTCATTCTCAACTATATCATTTGTCGATACGGTATTCCTATTTCCATTATCACCGATAATGGGCGTCCCTTTAAAAATCAGGATGTTCATGATCTCTGTGACCGCTTCCATGTTTCCCATCATTTCTCCACACCATATTACCCCCAAGCTAACGGTCAAGCTGGGGCATCTAATAAAACAATCCTTAAAATCTTAAAAAAGACAGTCGACGACGCTGGCCGTAATTGGCATATCCAACTTAATCTTGCACTTTGGGCCTACCGCACAAGTGTCTGCACACCTACAGGAGCTACACCCTATTCACTTGTCTATGACGCTGAAGCCATCTTGCCTATTGAGGTCGAGCTACCCTCTTTACGAGTCTCTTTGCAAAACATTGTCAGTGATGAAGACTATAGGGTCTCTCACTTACAAGAACTTGAACTATTGGATGAATGAAGACAAATTGCTTTTAATCATCTCAAGGCATACCAACAACGAATGAGTCGCAGCTACAATCACAAAGTCAAGCCTCGCACATTTGAGGTAGGTGATTTGGTTCTCAGAGAAAACCTAAAAAATCAGCAAGACAGAGAGAAGAAGGGCAAGTTCGAACCAAACTGGCTTGGTCCTTACATCATCACAGCAGCATATGGATCTAGGGCATATCAGCTCTCAAGCACAGACGGTGAACCTTTGGAGGATCCTATCAACAACATACACCTTCACAACTTTTACACATAGCTCTTCAGAGTATCCCAATATCAAAACTACAAAAAAAATCAAAAATTTCAAAAATACAAAAAAATCATAAAAACATAAAAAATTGTTACTTGGTGAAAACCTGGCAAACAGGCGCCTCGTGACAACAAAAAAAATAAAAAAATAAAAAAAGTAAAGAAAAACATTTCATCCAACGGTGAAAACCACTTCGGTGGCTCCCTGGGCAAGTACCATGGTGAAAATTGGGTCACCAGCGCCATGTGTAGAGACATTGCTCCTCCCTCCTTCAGGATTCAATTTCATCCTTCACTTTGCACACACTCACAACCTATTCGTCCATAATAAACATACACATTCCCATCATGGCTTGTTATTGATCTACCCAAGATTGGTTCGCCATTCATAATAAATATTCCTTTTCACTCCTTTCCATTCATAATAAATCAGCTCCTATCCGTGGCTAAGGTAGATCCTACGTCTAGTAATGGGTGTGGAACTAAGAACATCACATGTTTCGAGGAGTACAGTTTCTTCCACTTTTCTTCAGTTTATCCACGCACAATCTGCAATAAAGTAGCATTTGCATCACAATCCGCAATGAAGCAGCATTTGCATCACGATCCGCAATAAAGTTTCGTCTTCTCTGCAATAAAGTATCAATTGCATGGATTCAGTCAGTTTCAGATGAGACACAACAACAACAATGGGCTTCAACAAATCAAATCTTTCAACAGACTCAGACAACATTGTGGTTCAGTGCTATCTATCCTTTTTGTGAAAGTAAACATTGTGACCACAATCAAATAAGACTTTTACAAGTGACAAGAGACACTAAATTTGAGGACTACAGTGGATGTTGGTGTCGAGTCTTGGTTTTCTTTTGATTTTATCTTTTGGTGACATGTCTTTTAGCTTTTCCGGGATGTCTCTGACTAGAGATTCTATCTCCAGGATGTCTTTGACTAGAAAGATGAGGATGGGGTGTCGTCGCCTATTTGTATTTGTTGTCTGTGGATTGTCTCTTAGTAATGCTATGACTTGTCCAAGGATATGAGGACACTGAGAGTCTAGTGTGAACTAGGGCATTCTTTGTTTGTGACTGTCTTATCTCCATGCAAACGGGTACAATGACTTTCTGGGTCAAACATATGCCTCGATTGTCATAACCTGCTTGCCATAATAAAGCTCAATGATGATAACGCACAAGAAGCTCTTTCACTTTCATATCTTTTATCTTCCATCCCCCTTTCTTGATTGACTTCCATCGTTCTTCCTGAGTCCATGTAGCCTGCTATCACATGACTGAGTATAATGACATGCCAAAAACATTTGCATTTCATGTAGTTGCACCTGCATTACCACATATTAGCATTTCATACATACACATAGATATCACAATTGCATCACATCCTGCACACAACACATGTTAGCACATCTTACATTTTTATCATGTAAATAATTATTTGCATTATCATATTCATTTACATTTTATACATTCACATTTACATTTGCATAACATATAAAAACATAAAAGAACAAAAATATTGCATTTCATCATGTACATATTTACATCCATATCATAAGCATCACATAACACATACATCATGAAACATCTCATCAAATAGGTACACATGCATATAGCTGCCGCAAAGATGAATCATCTCATATATATATATAAAGTGTCATGATACAATGATGTCAAAACTCATATGGCTACAATCACCCGCAGGTGTCTACATCATCATACAAAATGGTATAATACTAATACATAGGGAGCCCTCTACGGCTATGATGAACTCCCTCCCTCGGAGCCGCCTAGGCTCGACAGAATCTGAGCCCTAGAAGGACTCGCCCCAAGATCATCCCTCCTGTCCCCTCTATTTGGTGGTGGTGGAGGACCCATAACCCCATCGTTGGACGCCTGTCGCCTTTGGCTCCCTCCCGTAGTCGTCGTTGTCTGCAATGGCCTATGAAAGCTCCTCGCCCGCTGATCTGGTGGTACTACAGCATAATATAGATCCCGCCAGTAGCCTATCTCCTCTCTTGCCCGCAGAACATAGGCATATCCAGCCCCTGTGTCCTCTGTCGCCTGCCTCCCAGCCCTCAGTGTTGTCTCAACCTCAGTGTAGCGCTGTATAGCCTGGTCTTGCTCCCGCTCAGTATCTCTGAGCCGCCTCCTGAGTCTATTCCTCTCCCTCTCCAAGTCCTAAATCTCATCTGCCTGTCCCTAACAGATCTCCCTCAGCTCAACCAGCTCATCCTCCTCCGCCTCGGCCCCCTGTGCCTCTGCCTGTGGCTCCCCCTGTACGGGTGCCTATCCCTGTACCTGTACCTGCCTCTGTCCCTGTCCCTGCACCTGTTTGGGACCCTATGCTGCTGGTACCTGTAGCGGCAATCCACCGCGACCCCTCACAATCCGAGCCTATCTGTCCTCTCCACCCTCCCTCTGCGGCACCACCCTCCTCTCTCCAACTGCACCCCACCTCCTCCGTAAGCCTCTACCCCCATCATCTCCATCATCATCACCATCCCCACCAGCATCTCCGTCTAGCAGCTCTTGTAGATTTGTCAGGCATGGGAATGGATGCTCGGCCCAATACGCTGTGTACTCTGCATCCATGTCGACATCCTTGATCTCTAGCCATATATCCCAGGGTAAGGGCATCATCTCCACTAGTTGTGTAATAGCCTGATCATATGATAGCAACGACCCAAAGTGTGTCTGATCCCTGACCGTCTGCACGTACATGCCTGAACCCCGTGGCATCTGCTGGATCCTGCCCACCCTGTCAACCAGTTGCCTCTCCAGTACATAGGGCATCCGCCCAATCAGATACCTGCTCTGAAAGGTTTAGGGTAGCTCTACTGCACCATCCTCCCACTGCTCGCATCCCAAGTATGGCCTCCATATAACCATATCAATCTCATCTATAGCCCGTCGCCAGTACTCCAACCTGCCAATCTATGGCTGCGAGGTAATCATATCATACGAATGCACAAAGCTGCATCTATGACCTCTGCCCCTGAAGTGTATCGGTCGGGTAACTGACAGATGCTCATAGGCCCATACCTGCAACAATGTAACTTTGCAACCTAATCCCACTGATCCATGATATATAAACTGATGAAGCTCATAATATAAGTGTGTCAGCACACACGGTCCCCAGGCATATCTGGTGTGTTGTGTCACCAATGTCTCCAATGTGCTCCCCTAGCCCACAGCCAACCCTCGTGTCGCCCTATCCAGACAGAGGAACCCACTGATCACTCCTCCTACCACTACCGGTAGTGCCAACCCTATCGTCGTCATCGTGTCCCATGCCACACGTCCTGCCCTCATTCCCATGCCACACGTCCTGCCCTCATCTCCAGTCCTGGGTCCCGGAACACTCGTCTCAGGGCATCCCTATCTCCGTCTCGATCGTAAGGAATCAGCTCCCCATCGATCGGTATCCGTAGAATCCTGTATACATCCTCTAGGGTGACTGTCATCTCCCCCATCGGCAAGTGGAACGTGCAAGTCTCCGAGTGCCATCTCTCAGCCAGTGCAGTCAGCAACCACATGTTCGCCCGAAACTCAGGCACATACAGAATATGTCGCAATCCCATAGCCTCAATCGCAGCTCAGTCCTCGAACGTCAACTCAGGTCGCA
The DNA here is from genome assembly GCF_030272615.1 of Cryptomeria japonica. Classification (NCBI taxonomy): domain Eukaryota; kingdom Viridiplantae; phylum Streptophyta; class Pinopsida; order Cupressales; family Cupressaceae; genus Cryptomeria; species Cryptomeria japonica. Next base: position 747,703,583 of record NC_081409.1, read on the forward strand.
ACCTTTGAGTCGATGAGAATCTCTCCCGTGACTCTAGCATAGGCAAATACTCCTCCAGTCAGTCAAATCAAGCATGTCAGTCGTAGTGGCATTCACTGTTCATCACAAAATGCTACTTTTTATCTACATACATATGATACTCTATCCTAGTAACACTCACTGTTCATCACAAAGTGTTGCTTCTATCCTAGTGACACTCACCGTTCATCATAATGTGTTGCTTCTATCCTAGTGACACTCACTGTTCATCACAAAGTGTTGCTTCTATCCTAGTGATACTCCCTGTTCATCACAAAGTACTCCGTATTTGCACTCACTGCTCATCACAAAGTGTTGTCCACATTTGCACTCACTGTTCATCACAAAGTGCTGCTCATATTTGTACTTCCTGTTCATCACAAAGTACTTTCTATATCTTGGTACTCACTGTTCATCACAAAGTGCCTCGACCTATCCTAGTCTTCCCTAGAGGACCTGCTTGAGTGTATCCTCTTAGCAGCTTATCCAATCGACAGCGTATGTTCATCACAGAACTGTCGATTTGACCTCGAAGACACAAATGGACATTTTTGGACACAAACGCGCTTTCATGACATAAACGCGCTTATAGACTGCATAGACGTGCCTGCTCTGCACAGATGCACCTGACAAACATAGACGTGCCTATGCTCTGCACAGACGCGCCTAGCACAAACACAGATGTGCCTAGCCAGCATAGACGTGCTTGGATGTTTTTGACATTTTTTTACATATCCTAAAAACATGCATTTATTGCGTTACCTAAGATGCATTAATGACAACATTTATTGCGACAAAGTACAAGGAGGTTTTGTGGTACTCACCGACTCTCCTGCCTCTGCTGGCCTCTAATATCGGCGAACGCGATCGAATCTGTGAACCAATGCCATCGCTGCTGACTGCTATTGCTATATTTCGCTCGGCACTCTGATCTCATGGATGTGTGGATGACAATGAGTATTTTTTCCCCTCGTGGTCTATTTATAGACTACCCTAGCCCTAGCCTTCGCTTCCTGAGTCAGTCTTCTTTATCCCGTGACTCTGTCACTCTATCCGGTCAGTCCATTCTAGCCTTTCTTTCTTATCGAGAGATTGTCTGCGATCTTTTCAGACATTTTCATCCAATCTCTTGAGGGGGCATACCATTCCCATCTTGGGGCAACTTTGTATCGGTTCATATTATCTTCTTTGAAACAACACAACAAGTTGCATTGTCTCAAAGAGGGGCAAAATGTAGACACCTAAAATTGTCATGTCTAATTAAATAAATATCTTTAGCCTAATTCTTCTATTAATTAAATAAATCTTTATTTATTTAATTAATTCATTTATCCTCTTATAGCCTTATTTCTCATTTAAATAAATACCTTTAAATATTTAAATTATCCCTTTTCCTAAATTAAATAAATATCTTATTTATTTATTTGATCCCTATTCCTCTATTAATTAAATAAATCTTTATTTATTTAATTAATTCATTAACCTTTTCTACCCATGACACATGTCATTTATCTCTTAATTCATACACTACCTACCCCTTTCATTATTTTATTATTTTCTCTACCTACCCTCTAATCATAGCTGACCTCTTTTACACTTCTTAATCTTATCCCTCCATTTCATATAGTGTCTTCTATACAAGGAGATGCTTCCCTCATTAGCAAGCCCCCCATTGACTACTTGACTACACTACGCTTTTGGAACATATGCGATCCTACTTGCAACCACATTCCGTTCTTTGTTGAGCTCTTGTGCACATAAAATCTGAGAGCAAATATATCAAGCAAAATCAATGGAGATAGGAAGAATGAAGATTCAAACCCTATTGGACATGTGATGGTATAATCTTTGTGATTTCATTTGATTTGCATTGTCTTAGGTAATCTTCATATGTTATGGTGGATCTTTGTTGTTGTTAGGCTAGGGTTTTGTGGTTGAATCCATTTAGTCTTTCAATATTGTTATTATTGTTGTATCCATTTTCACCATATACAGATAGTATCTCATTTATGGTTACCGAATTAGAAGAACGTGAGAGATCGTGGTTGTTGGATGGAGATAGGAGGGTCTCTTTGATGAGGGCCATTCAATGGTTTATGTTGCATACCATTCATAAAAATCTACATGTTAATGATGTCGAAGAATAAAAAATGAAGAGAGTTTGGCAAAAAGATATTATGAAACACTACCAAAGCCTAAGAAAATAATCTCTCATAAAGAAAGAAGGGAAAAAGTGGGAAAATAAATGACGAAGATGGAAAAAAAGAAAACAAACAATCAACCATAAAACGAACCAAAAGTGGCAAAATCCCATCATTCCATTGAATGACTCACTTCTAGCCAAATTAAATAATAAATGTAAATATATACTTAACATAAAATATATTTGATATTTTAATTAATATTAAATATATTATTTATATATTATAATATATTTTGTATTTAAAAATATATATTATTAAAAACATAATGTATAATTATAATAAATATAATTTAAATTTAAATTTTACATATTGAAAACACAATTATATATTAAACATCAATAAAATATTAAACATATAATATATTTAACATAAGAAAAGAATAAAAAATAAAAAATAAAAAAAAATCAATAATTATATTATACTAAATATGAAATATAGTTTTAAAGGAATGATAATAAACAAAATTAAAATTCAAAATATTTTCAATGCCAACGTAAGATTGGTATTATCATTTTATAATTACCAAGTTGGAAGTGGGGACAAATAAAACTTAGCACATTTGACGAATTGAAATAAAATCAGGGCAAATAGATTGAATCGGGCGTAGGGGAGACACTATGGGGAAAGTGCTCTATTAAATATGTAAATTTTGTTAACATTCAAACTTTGTGTCATACGATGAGTCAATTAATGTTCACAAATACAGAAAATGACAATTATCAAATTTGATTTCTATTGAAAACAAAAGTTGATACCAAGATATTAGAGCTTTACAATTTTTATTTAGCTCATTTTTTATATATCTTTATAAATATAGTTAGTAATTTTTACTTAATCTTATATCCCTAACTTACATAAGGTTAGCACAAATTTAGAAATGACTTCTCATGATTCATCATTTAATCCAAGTTTTCGTAGTAATATGGATTTATGTGTGTTATCTCTTGTGTCCACCTCCAAAGACTTGTAAGTCCAAGTCCCTAACACCATATAATTGAAGGTCAGAATCATGTCTTGGATGACTTTCATATTAGGATACCCTTAGTCCTTTATTCTTAACAAAAGAATTTGAGCTTAAATATTATGCTCACATATTGAATAATAAAACAATCTTGTGAATGATATAAAATTCTTTATTAATTTTTTTTAAAAAATGATTGTTATATCATTAAACTAAGAACAAGAGCATCCTTATTACAAATAAATGTTATTTAATTTAATTTTTTATATTAAAGATTGAGAGTAAACAAAATACAATCAGCTGTAGACAGGGGAGGCTACGCCTCAACCACCAAAACCACCGAGGATCTATGTTACATTACTAGAGAGTAGTCTGATGTCAAAAAAAAGGAACAATGCAAAAAAGGAAAGCCTAAGCACTACTGCAAAATGTGATCGAAAGGACTGATCCAAGTGGTCCACCCTTGGGCCCCTTCCATCCAAATCACCTTCTTTCGGTCCTGGATCTGGGTCAGTATGGCGATGTGATCAGCCTCGGGCATCCTGTTTCTGTTGATCTCTTTAAGCAGCTTCTTTAGAGCCTCTTCAAAGGAAGAATGGTTTTTCGCGAGCCTCCTCCAATCGTAGCCATCCTTCATCTCATGTATGAACATAGTTGTGTGCCCATCTTGCAGGAACCAGAGGAACTTATGCCTTTCGACATTCATCACAAGGAGACCTGTGAGGCAATTTAAAAAAAAGTGAGTCTACGACGAGACTCAATAAGACACTTGCCATTGCCATTAAACTTGTCCTGATTTTGCATCTTCCAAATGAACCAAAGGATATAAGAAGATAAGATAAACCAGAATAAATTAGCTTCCTTTTTTAGTCCATCAATATAACTAGAAATAATGTTAAGGATATCCACATGATTAGGAATGCAAAAACCAAACATTAACCAAACCTCCCTAGCGAAGGAGCAGTAAAAAAGAAGGTGTCTGTCGGTCTCAGGTAATCTGCAAATGGAACACATATCAGTACTGAGAGGGTTTCTCCTTATTGGGAGTTTGTCAATAATAAGCTGTCATTTAAAGCATTGTATTTTAGGGGGAATCGGGCTTTTCTATAGTTGAGTAAAGCATTTATACTAGGAGTTGTTAGGCAGATCCAAGTACCACAGAATGTTAACATGATTAATAATAGAGTCATCATTGGAGATCAGGTCATAAAATGGTGCAACATTTATTATTGGGAAGGAGAGAGCCATCTTTCCATTTGAGGGTCAGGAACCAGTGGGAGTCCATATTAGTATTAGAGGGTAGGGCAAGAGAAGCACATGCATTCTTTATCATATGGTAGGTTCTTTTCTAGGTGGGAGAGAGATTGTAGGAAGTGTTGAGCTCTTCCCAGCAAATTAGGACACCATTCTCAAATAAGTCCTCAAAGTCCCTGATGTTGGATTTGGCCCAAAGTTTGGGCGAGCAGCCTTGAGTGAGGGCTAAAGGTTTACAAGCATGAAAGAGATTCCACCAAATCGACCTTTCCCCATGGATGGTGCCATTGCTGCTAACACTAGGGCTATCAATAAGATGTCTAATGTGCTCCCAGGCCCTCCAAATGGATTTAAAAACATATGAGCCTTGCACGGAAACTAAAAAGTGACCTACCACCAGGTCAGCCAAGGGAAGGGCTTTCCAAGACTTAGCATTCTTAGGGACGCCTCTCTCAATATTGTTTCTAATCAGGACTTTCTAGGGATCCATGCCATCTAAGGCATGAAATATCCATTTCACAGCAAGGGCAATACCTTGGATCTTGATATCCTTTAGCCCAAGGCCACCCATTTTTTTAGTCATGTGACACCATTTCCACTTAACCGCATGCATTTTTCTCCTACCTTTGCCATCAGACCAAAGGTATTGCCTTATGGCTTTCTGGATTTCAAGGTGTAGCATCCTAAAATTGCGACACTTGCAATTTCAACTGCATTTGGGTCTTCACGATGGCGACGCAACATTGAACCTGAATGGAGACCCCAAAACTTGTTCATGACATCAAAAAATGCATTTTTCAGCACCCTGGCCTAATCCTCCTTGCACCCTGCTATCCCTGGAGGCGCCATGGTCCCTGGCCCTATTTTGGGCCCGGTCTCTTATGGGGCTTCGGGTCTTTAAGTTTGCAAATTGGAAAATAAGGTTGCTATGTTGGCCCAAGGTCGGAAAAATCAGTCTTTCAACCCTAATTGGCAAGTATATAAACTACATTTCCTCTCCCATTTGAGGGAGGGAGGACATATGTGTACAAGATGCAGAAGCGACATTCAAGCATTCAAGCATTCAAGCATTCCTTCAAGCAATTGATCATTCTAAGTCTCCATTCAAGGCTAAGTGTTGCATTCAAGACAAGGATTCAACCATTGAAGAGGAGATCACATACCACATACAACATACAACATACAACAACATTTACACCTTCGCATGTGAGAATACAAACATTCTTACAACAAGGTATTAGTACTTGTTTACATTACAATCATTTACATTTATAGCATTCTCATTTCTTGGTTAATTCCAAAACCAGGGTTTGACCTAAGGGCAAACCCCTAATCCCTAACCCCCCAATCATCCTCTCTTTTATGTGTGTAGGTTGCAGGTACGCGGCTGTAATTGAAGATCTGGAATCCTTGTGCAGAGACGAACAGATCCCCCTTCGTTTCGCAGATTTTTTAGAGGACCGTGTGCACGTCGGGCGCCATCGTCCCGTCAACTTTCGCTCAAATTTGTAGGACAGCGTCGTCTCGACATTTTACTGCTAATTCCAGGTCCACAGCTTCATCCTATATTCCTATCTCTGTTTATAAGTAAATCTTTCTCACTTTACATGCATTCCTAGCTCAATCCTTCTATCTACATTCTTTACAAAAGAGGGTAGCCTTGCTATCATAACCCTTGAAACTCATTTAGAATCCAATCTTGCATTGTGTGGGATTGGATCTTGTGGGTTTCAACCCCTCTTTTGAATGTAAAGTCTCTCCTAAGTGAAAGCCGTCAACCCTAGTGACCTCCTTTCTCTCTCCTTGGAGTGGTGGGGGGAACACTTAGGGTTCGATCGCGATTTTCCGCTTTACATTTTGGCGAACCCGACGTGAACATCCTTTCTGATTATTCATGGTTAGATCTGAAAATTGGATGCCTTGATTACATTTCCATGTTTAATCTTTTGCAAATTTTAGAGGTTAATTGCATAAAAACCCTAAAATTTTCTTTTTAGTAATTGAGCTTGTGAAATGTTTAATTGTTAATGCTTGTTTCAGATCTGCCCTTCTACTGCAAATTGTCAAATCATATCTATGCTTTAATTTTGAAAATTAAGTGGTTAAGTGTCAAAACCCTAATTTTTAAAACCCTCTTGATTCAGCCTTTGACTGATGATTTCACTGATCAAAACACCTCCAAATCGGCTGTAACTTTGGATTCCGCAACAAAATCATAATATCTTTCATCCCTGAAAATTTGGAAAAAAGTTGCGAGGACCGTGTGCACCCCGAGCGCCATCGTCCCCGACATTTTTTTCGAAATTTCGGGAGTTAGATCTTACTGTATTTTTCTGCTAAAATCCAGAATCTTGGCTGATTTCATCAATTCTAACACTTTCAAAATTAAAGTCAAAGTTGGTCTAGTGATTGCTTGGATTAAGGCTCCTAATCATTCAAAAATTGTTGAAACTGAAATTCATGTCAAAATTGTGCTTCTTACTATCCTAAATCTGAAAAGTGTGTTGGCATTCATTCGAAATTTCAGTGCTTTATTCAAATTTTTGCAATTTGTGACTTTTGAAATTAAGTGTCTAATTACACCAACTTTGATTTCCGCTTTCAAAATTGAATTTTGCATTAAATTGAGTCAATTTTTAAATTTCAAAACCTGCATTGCTTTTAGTATTCCCTCTAAAATCATAAAATTCAAAATTTCAGTTTCCCTCTCTTTTTCAAAATTCAAATTTTGCATTTTTCAACAATCTTGGTAGGGTTCAATTTTGAGATTGCAACTTTAATTTGGCCTATCTACAGATCGTAAAATCACTCAATTTTTTTAGATTAGCTTTAAAATCATCATAACTTTCATCCCTAAAAATTTCGAAAAAAGTTGCGAGGACCGTGTGCACTCCATTTGCCACGGTCCCAGACATTTTTTCCGAAATTTCGGGAGATTGTCCTGATTGTATTTAACAGCTTAAATCTAGGAGATTGGCTGATTTTACTGAATTTTGCTACCTCTAAAATTCAAAATTTTCTCTCTCTCTTTAGTGCATGATTTTTACAACAATAAGCCCTACTTACACTATTCTCGTTAGACGAAGCCTTAGAATTAAGTCTTTCCAAGGTTTAATTACTGAGGAGATGGAACCTAATTTGAATAGCCTTTTTAACGAGGACACGGGTAATTCCTCTAATCCTCCTAATGATGAAGAAGCTCTCCATGAGGTTTCTGTAGAACAACTTTCAAAATTGGATAACCAATTTGATGATTTTCAGCAATGGATGTCTCAAGAGTATCCCGATAGTCAAGCTCTTTCATTAATTGAGGGTCTAAAACATATGGTTCAAAGTGATAAGAATGGAATTGATATTTTGTGTGGTATTGCACACATTGTGGATTCAAATGTGATGCCTATCAAGAGTTGTGCTAAAACTTTGGGTTATACACAACCTCCACCTCAAGTCAATCATTCTATTCCTTTGACAACTTCTATTGCTAGTATACCTACTTTTACATCAAACATAATGACTACTTCAATACAAGACATTCCACCTATGATCACCAGTCATGGGGGCAATCCTTCTTCTTCAATTAACCCTCTTCCTTCATTTAATCCGACTTCTTCATTCATTCCTTCAATGAGTGTTCCTATTACATCTCCACAAATGAACCTGGCGCAAGGGGGCAATTCATTTAACCATTCCATTCCTCGTAGTGTTCCTCCTTTCCAATCATCTCCTATGACTAACTATCATAGCATCCCGCCACCTTACTCTCAATCAATACCTTCTTTCAATAACATAATACCTCCATCTCAATCTAACACGTCTAATATGAATTCTTCGACTGAAGCGACCATTAACAATCTTACACAAACTGTCTCTTCTTTACAGCAACAAATTGCCTCTATGAATCGATCTAAGTTTAGTGTGCCCACATTTGATGTTGCGAGCCCACTTTCTCTTGACATTGTTCGAGCTATTCCTCCTAAACATGTTGAAATCCCGCATTTGGAGCTTTATAATGGTAAAGGTGATCCTCTAACACATGTTAAGACTTTTCAAACAATATGTACCGATTTTGCTTATGACCAAAGGTTGCTTGCAAAACTGTTTACTAGGACATTAAGAGATAAAGCCCTACAATGGTATTGCTCGTTGCCTTCTTATTCTATTACTTCTTTTGAACAACTTGCAAATGCTTTCATTCAACAATTTCAAAACAATATAAGTCCTAAAGTTACTTTGATTGATTTAATGCATTGTAAACAAGGTGTTAAAGAAAAAGTGACTGATTTCATTGGTAGATATAAGCATTTGTATGCTCAAATTTCTTTTCCAGTGCCTGACAATGATATTCAAAGAATCTTTATTTCTAATTTACAAAAAGATATTAGAGAAAAACTTTTGTTTTCTGAGTTTACTTCTTTCCAATAGTTGTGTGCAACTCTTCACAATTATCAACTGACTGTGAGTCAAATGGAACAAGCAAATCCTATGGCTCCAAGTGATAAGGGTGATAGTAGTCAACAACCATTTGGGAAGTTTAAACCGAATAGAGAGTCCATTAAATTCAATGAAAACATCATCAACAACAATGTGAATGCAGCATCAGGTGTGCCTCCTATTTCTAAGTTTTTCAAGAAAGAAAGAAAGTTTACTCCTTTGAATGAATCATTGCATAGTATTATGAATAAGTTATTGGAACAAAATGTGCTTACTCTTCCTCCTATAAGGCAAATAGATCCTACAAAGATTAATTCACCCTATTTTGATAACAAATATTTTTGTCAATTTCATCGTCAACCTGGGCATGATACTGAAAAATGTTTTGCTTTAAAGGGTAAAATTCAAGATTTGATTGATAATAATACTATCTCTGTTTCAGGAGTGAATGATAAAGGCAATACATCTGTAGCTCCTCCTAACCAAAATCTTAAGATTTTTACTGATCCATTACCTTCTCATACCTCTAATGTGATTGAGACTAATGATTCCTCTTTCTCATCTGATGGTCTTGTGTCTATGACTCCGAATGTGATTAACTTTGTAGAGCAGCAAGAAAACCCTAAAGAACCTTCCATCACATTTGATTCTAGTGAAACTATTAGGGCACCTGATGGTCCTTTATACATAGTTGCAAAAGTCAAAGATACACCTTGCCGTGGAGTGCTTATTGATTCCTCTTGCATGGTTAATGTTATTACTGAAGAATTTCTCTTTACTTTACAATTGAATCAAGTGATCTATGACAAAACAGATGTGATTGTGAAATTATTTAATGCATTTTCTTCTCCTGCAATTGGTTCTATTACATTACCTATTGAGGTCCATAACAAATCCCTTGATGTGAGCTTTGCTATTATTCCATCGTCCGAACAATTTCATGTGAAGCTAGGCTATCCTTGGCTGTCTTCCATGAAAGCTATTGCTTCTCCTATTCATAAATGTTTGAAATTTCCCCATAATGGTGAAGTTGTTACTATCAATCATAGTCTCTTTAAACTAGCTAAAAGAACTTCTAGCATTTCTATTGATTATTTTTGGCCTAAACAATTCCAATCTCTTCCTCCGCGAAGTGATCATCTTTTCAAATCTTATCAAAAGTGGAAAACAGATATGATCCTATCTCTAAGTGAACCTAGAACACCCAAACTTGATATTCCTATCGTTCTTGAGAAGGAAGTTCTTCCTTTGAAAGATAAAACTAATGTCTTTCCTCAAGAAGATTCCCAACCCATTCCTATGGATGTGACTATGTCTATGTCTAAAAGCAGACCTATACCTCCTCGTCATGATGGACTTGGTCTCCTTCCTAAACCAAATATTCCTCCTTTATACGGAGCAGTTCCTCCTCCTTCCTCTTACAAAGAGAAGAGACCTTCTTCTTCTCGTATTATCCAGCCTAAGAGACCACAACCTAAACACCCAAGTGATAAGGATGAGAACATTCCTCCTCCTCAATCTTCTCAACTTCCTACTAAGACTAGACGAAATCGTTCTGTGCGTGAATGCCGATGAAAGCATCGTCTTAGAGCTCAGGCAGCTGCTTCTCAAACTTTGCAATCCCCAAAAACACCTTTAGCTAGTATTATTCCATTTTCTCCTTAGCCGGAAATTGAGCCAAAATCTCCTAAACATAAGATGCATGATGGTCTTGATCCTGTGCAAGTTAAAGATCCTATTTTTATAAATCTTGATGATGATATAGATGAAAATGTTATTCATGATGAAAATGTTACTTCTTTTCATTTTGATAGTGAATATGAATATGTTGATGTTGATAACCATTTATCTAACGAATTTTCTAAAGCACTTATCCTAGCTCCTAGACAAGAACAACGTGGCTTGGAACATGAACATAGCCCTTGTTTGGATCTTGTGATAGCTCCATCTGCTATGTTGGATGTTCCTCCTCTAGCATGTTCCCTGCCTTCCCGAAATATTGATCAGCAAGATCGGGGGGTAGATGACGTGCTAGACTAGTTCATTAGCATAGCAGACTCTCTCCTCCTCTCTATTGTTACTTCTTCTATGTGTTATTCTCATTCTTCTATTTGTTGTCCTTAGTGTTGTCTACTTGAGGACGATGCAAAGCATTGAGATCTCTTTTGGTCTCTCTCATGTTGACTCAAAAAACACGTGTTCCCTTCTTCTAGGTGACCTTCCTTGATTGGGGAATGAAGAACAATTATGCATACATACATATGATATACATGAATTATCATACAGCATACTGACCTCGAGGAAAGCGAAGTCACCTTGTGCTTTGTGTTTTGTGTCTATTATCCTTGGGTTTATCTCACACTTGGGGGCTAAATCCTTGTGATAACGTGCTCCTTTCCTTCTCATTTCCTATATGTATCACTACCTTAAAGCAATCACCCCCGATGAGGCATGTGCAATCGCTTTAACGTAGGGGGGCATACATCCCGTTCATATCTCTTCAAGATACTTGAAAATTTCTTGACAAATTTAGCTTTGCCTTGAAATTTTTTTATGTCTTTCTTGCATGACTCATAGTGAGGGAACCTTACTACTGACAGTCATGGTTCTCCCTCGTGATCTTCCCTTCTACTTTGTCAATCGAAGTCGTAAGATCCTTAGTCCACTGGGGGCTTGGTGTGTCTTGCCTCCTTGACATGGTGAAAGTCTTTCAATGTTGTTTCCTTGTACTTTACCAGAAGTATGGGTGTACACTTATACTCCTGCTAAAGTGGGGGCTAAATGTAGCGTCCTAAAATTGCGACACTTGCAATTTCGACTGCATTTGGGTCTTCACGATGGCGACGCAACACTGAACCTGAATGGAGACCCCGAAACTTGTTCATGACATCAAAAACTGCATTTTTTAGCACCCTGGCCTGATCCTCCTTGCACCCTGCTGTCCCTGGAGGTGGGACCATGGCGCCCAATGCCCTGGTCCCCCAGGACCTATTTTGGGCCCGGTCTCTTATGGGGCTTCGGGTCTTTAAGTTTGCAAATTGGAAAATAAGGTTTCTATGTCGGCCCAAGGTCAGAAAAATCAGTCTTTCAACCCTAATTGGCAAGTATATAAACTACATTTCCTCTCCCATTTGAGGGAGGGAGGACATATGTGTACAAGACGCGGAAGCGATATTCAAGCATTCAAGCATTCAAGCATTCCTTCAAGCAATTGATCATTCTAAGTCTCCATTCAAGGCTAAGTGTTGCATTCAAGACAAGGATTCAACCATTGAAGAGGAGATCACATACCACATACAACATACAACATACAACAACATTTACACCTTCGCATGTGAGAATACAAACATTCTTACAACAAGGTATTAGTACTTGTTTACATTACAATCATTTACATTTACAACATTCTCATTTCATGGTTAATTCCAAAACCGGGGTTTGACCTAAGGGCAAACCCCTAATCCCTAACCCCCCAATCGTCCTCTCTTTTCTGTGTGTAGGTTGCAGGTACGCGGCTGTAATTGAAGATCTAGAATCCTTGTGCAGAGACGAACAGATCCCCCTTCATTTCGCGGATTTTTTGGAGGACTGTGTGCACGCCGGGTGCCATCGTCCCGTCAACTTTCACTCAAATTTGCAGGACAGCATCGTCTCGACATTTTACTGCTAATTCCAGGTCCGCAGCTTCATCCTATATTCCTATCTCTGTTTATAAGTGAATCTTTCTCACTTTACATGCATTCCTAGCTCAATCCTTCTATCTACATTCTTTACAAAAGAGGGTAGCCTTGCTGTCATAACCCTTGAAACTCATTTAGAATCCAATCTTGCATTGTGTGGGATTGGATCTTGTGGGTTTCAAGCCCTCTTTTGAATGTAAAGTCTCTCCTAAGTGAAAACCGTCAACCCTAGTGACCTCCTTTCTCTCTCCTTGGAGTGGTGGGGGGAACACTTAGGGTTCGATGACAATTTTCCGCTTTACACAAAGATTTGATATTTATTGAACATCCAGGCAGAGGAGTAGTAGACACTATAAGAGGAGAGGATTTTCTGATAGACTTGGATTCTTCCAACAAGTGAGAGGAATCTATTATCCCACCTATGCAGTTTTTTGTCAATCTTATTCTTTATCCATTGCCACATTTCTTTAAGAGAGGGAGAAACAGAGAAAGGGATATCGAACGATTTTTTTGGGCCCCCCCACTGAAACCCGTAGGGAATAAGCCAATCTGGGGGTTTTTCTTTCTAGCCAAGGAGAGTGGATTTGGCAAGGGAGATTTTAGCTCCAAACATGATACCAAAGTTTTTAAGCTTTTGGACAAGGTTGTCAATATTCTGGGGTGAAATTTCAAGGAAAAGGGCAGTATCATCCGCAAACTGGATGTTGAGGAGGCTGGAGTCATCAGGGAGCTTAACTCCTTTGACATAAGGGGGTAGAGAGTTGTCCCTGAGAAGATAGTAAAGAGTATTTGACGCATTGACAAATAGAGTGGGAGCAAGTGGACAACCTTGCATGATAGATCTACTAAGTTGAAAGTTCTGGGATAAGGATCCATTGACTTCAATTTGAGTCGAGGCGTCCTGGAGAAGGACCTTAACATATTTGTAGAAGTTAATTGGAAACCCAAAGGCTTGTAGCATCATGATGACAAAGTTCCATTCCACACGGTCATATGCTTTTTCAAAATCCAGTAGGAACATAACAGTGTCTTGGTTAGAGGCTCTAGCCCAATCCATGGCTTCCTAGCTCATAATGAGGTTTTTGAGGATATATATACCCTTGATAAAGCCTGTTTGGGTGGGGTAGATGAACTTAGGGAGGAGCTTTTCAAGTCAAAGGGCTATAACTTTGGCCAAAATTTTGTAGGAAACATTGAGGAGGGTGATAGGCCTCCAGTTCTTGATTAAGGCCCTATCCCCATCCTTGGGTATCAGTTTGATGGTCCCGTTATTAATGTTAGCACCAAGGGTACCATTGTCAAAAGCTTCAGAGTAAACACCATGTAAATCAATGGCAATCCATTCTAGATTGGCCTTGTAGAATTCAATGGGGAGGCCATCCGGGCCCGGTGCTTTCTCAGATTTCAGGGAGTTGATAGTAGCAATGATTTCCTCAATAGATACCCTTTCGTTGAGGAGGATGGAGTCCTCAGGGGAGATCCTAGTGGGAATCATGGTTTTGCACTTGTCCCTAATTCCCTTAGCCTTGGCATTATCTTCAGAGGTGAACAGGTTTTTGTAGAATAGTTCAAAAGCATCTTTGATACTGGGGAGGTCAATAATTTCTTTATTGTCGATAATCAGCCTATCAATCTTTTCCTTGGATTGTTTGTGCTTAAGAAGGTTGAAGAAGAATTTGGAGCCCTTATCCCCAAATTGTAGCTAGTGGGTGCGAGCCCTCACCATAGCCCCACGGATCTTATCTTGCTGGTGTTTTCTAAGAGCTTCTCTAGCAAGTGCAACATGAGCAGCCCTATGAACCCAACTAGAGTTGTTTTGGATATCGAGTTCTAAGGAATGGAGCTGGCTAGTGAGCAATTTTTCAGCAAATCTAAAGTCTTTTGCCTTTTTTTGCCCTATAGTCTGTAGGGTTTTTTTCCAAGAGTTCACATTAAGGTTCCATCTATCAATATGAGAGGGGAGGAGATTGTTCTGACAATTAAGGAGTCTGATGAGATGCAGGGTGATTAGGACATCCTGATCCTTGAGGAGGGAGGTGTTAAGCATAAACTTACAGGGTTTGCTGACCTGGGTACTTATAGTATTTATAATATTAATAAGAACCATAACAGGGTGATGGTTGGACAGGGACGTAGGCCAAACAGAAACAGGCCTACCTTAGGCATCGGGCGAGAAGGAAAAACTCTCTTTATTAGTGTAGAATCAGTCCAGTCTGGAGTAGATCCTACTCTCTCCCTTTTGATAGTTGCACCAGGTATGCCAGAGGTCGAGGGGGGAATGTCCAATATCCTCTAATGGATCAAATAGAGATTTATGCAGTTTTAGCCCGTTCCAATGCTCCCTTTTTGAATTGTTCCATGTAAAGGGTAGGCCACTAGTTTTGTCAAAACTATTTTCAACCATATTGAAATCCCTCACAATTATCCAGTGGATGTTTGGGAGAGATCTAAGCCAATCCCATAGGATAGTCCTATCTCTATAATAATTAGCAGCATACATAGAGCATATCCCAAAGTGAGTGCCTTTCAAATTGATGGAGGTCCAGACAACCCTATTGTATGGGGAGATACCCTTATTAGTAATGAGATTGGACCACTTGGGATTGATAAGGAGTCCAACACCTCCCTTGACTCTGGGGTGATTAGAGAAGATTTTAATGGCATCCTTCCAAACATAGTTGAGTGTAGTTTCAAGAGTAAATTCAGTAGCTTTTAGTTCTTGTAATAGTAGAAAAACTGTATCCTTGTGTGGTGCAGGAGCACCTAGCTGAGTAAAACTCCCCTTTTTGAGTATTTAATGCTTTCATGTTTGTAATGTCTTGTGTTAGGTTTTTAATGTTGTTTTAGGTTGTTATGTGTCTTGTTTAGTGGTTTTGATCTCATTTTGGGCTCAAGAGATCAAGTTTTGCCTTTCAGGCTTTGAGTTGACAATTTTTGGCAAAAATGTGCAAAATTGCTAAAAAGGTCTTCTAATGCTTTCCAAAGCATTGAAACATGTTTGATAAGTGTTTTTCAGCATATCAAAGTTTTTTAGACAAGTTGATAAGGTTATATTGTCAAAAATGTCTCTTGGAGCAAGAAATGTTGTCATTTGGCTTGAAAAGTTGTCAAAGTTGTCATTTTGGGGTTTTTCTTGCAAAATGTAGTTGTGGAAGCCTCATGTCCGTACAGGGCTTGTAACTAATTAGAAATTCTATAAAATGTCTCCCTTTTCCTTGATAAAGGTTGGTGATTGTAAGAGCAAGAGCTTCTTAATAAAATCATGAAATTTTGGCTTTTATGACTGGTTTTTCCTTTCTTTGAGTAACAGTCCATACTTTAGCTCTCATAGTCCGTACAGTACCTTTGGGAAGTGTGCATAATAGTTGTACAATTCTCTCTAATTGATTGTTGTTCTGGTTTCCTTGAAAATTTGATTATACAAAATTATTTTCACTCTTATGTGCTCACTGCCCTGTTAAGGGTTTGGAGTGGGAAAATGCCACAACTTGACTAATCTAGGTCTGGGATCCCACAAAATGGATTTAGTAAAGTTTTCATTCATGTATATACTATACATTTTCTCTACTTTATGCCAAAAGTGTGGTTGGAAGAAGGAATTGAGTGAATACTAGGCAAGTAGTGATTACTCAACTAGTAGCATGATAAAAAAACTCAAGATTTGTACCCAAAAGCAATTTGGAGTGAAAAAATGAATGAGGCAGAGGTCTGGACATGTGGCCAAGGGTGTGAAGCATCATCTTGATGTGTTAGAGTAGCTTGTTCCATTTAATCATTCTCATTCTGTAAACAAAACTGTGAATTCACTGTTTTTGTGTATTGTGTGTGTCAAAATGCTCATGGAATGCTTCAAAAGCATAATCCAAGCCTTGTAACTAAGAAGGCAATGTAATAGGAATAATATCTAGTATTTTTTAGACCTCATTGAGGTATATTTCCAATTCAAACTCTTCATTATGCAGGTCAAAAAGTGTAACAGTTGTTGACTGGTAAAAGGGCAGCAAATTGATAGTGACAGTGGCAATTTTACTATTCTCACTTGTTTGCCAAGTGTTTGGCATTATGTTTGCAGGGCAGTAATAGGGAAAGGTTCTATTTGGTGTGGAAGAAGTCCTAAGCCATTTTGGAGGCTTGAAGAGTGTATTTGGAGAGACTTCCCAATGTTTTTGGTCTAAACCCTACCAAACCCCCCCAAATATGCCTAAAATGGTGGATAGTCCTCTTGTTGCTCTAAAAGTGGCCCAAACCATGAAAACCCATTAGCACATACCTCTAAAACACCTTCCAAAACAAGTTTATTGAAGGAGAAGCCCATCATTGGGCAGGGTGAGTAAAAAGGTGATAATTACCCCTCCACGGGCTAGTAGCCCTTTTGACTGCATAACACACAATTGACTGTTTTTGTCAAAATGCATAAACCCGGTTATAAGGAGAATTTGAGGTTTTTGAAACCTTATGAGATCTCTCCAAAACAATGAAATGAGCATCAAATAGGCCCTTGGACAGTGTGTAGTCCTTTTGGAGGTTTTTGACTTTTGGTTGGTGTATTGAGTAAGCTATGGGCTATGAGCCTCAAACTAAGTTGGGTGTCAAACTTGAACAAAACCTTGCTGCCCCTACATGTCCATGTTGAAGACTCCTAATGCACTCTGAAAACAATGAGTTGAATGCCAAAAGAGCAAGGATTGAGGAGTGTGTAGTTGGGTGGAGTGAGCAGTTGGAGTAAGTTTGAGCAAGGGTGTGAGCTATCACCAAAAAGGGAGGTTGTTAGTCAAGACTTGTAGAGAGACCTGACTATTGCAACTAAACTTGATATTGGCCAACATAAGGAGCATACATAAACAATACTTTTGTTTCCTATTGTAACTTCTTGACCAAAATTGGCCCTTTGAGCACTTACCTAGCAATCTCCCTATCATTATGTAAGTCAAGGAGTCTTTTCACGATAAACTTTATGTCAGGTGACTCCAACCCTTGCACATTCCAAGAAATAAATTTCATCATTACTGAGAGGGGGTTAAGGAGCAGCTACCAGCCTTAGAGCTCGAAGGATTCATGGAGGTGTCAGGAATTGTGGGGGGATTAGTCCCCTTTTTCTTATTCTTGGAGCCAAAGGGCCTCCCTTTTTTCTTGGTCATGGAGCCATGATCCAACTGGTCTTCCTCCTCTTCACTAGGGGAGGAACCAGTTAGGGGATCCACGATCCCTTCCCCATTCTAGCCTAGAAGGCTCGATTTATTGTATCCCGTGCAAGACTCTGATGTTGATTTGAAGGAGGGGAGAACATTAGGGAACATCTCAGGTGCAGTTGTAATGTTAGCAAGAATGATTTGGATCACGCAAGAGTCATCGATTTCATTAAACACCTTGGGGACACCACACTTGTCAGTAGTGTTATCGAGACCCAGGGGAGGTGCTGGAGTGGGAATCATAGAGGAGGAACTTAGGGGACTTCCAGGTCTATGAGACATTTTAGCAGAGCCTGATTTGGAGTCTGCGGCAGCGCTGCCAAGGATGGTGCCCTCAAAGTTTTTAATCATAGATTTGACGTTTGGGTGGTCTGAAGACTGGGAGGAGGTATTTTTCCTAGCATTTCTCTGTTTAATTCTAGATCAAATTTTATCAACCGTCAATTCCTGCGCATTTTTCCTCCGTCGTTTTTTGTTGATAGCTAATTGGAAGCCATCATCAGAGGGGGCTTCGATGGTGTCCATGGACAAGGCAACAGGGGGGTGGGCACGAGTTGGAGGGGGTTTACATTGGTGTAACCTAGGCTAGGATATTCGTTGCTTAGGTTTGAGGCAGAGTTTCCACAACCAACCATCCCATTAAGCGGATTGTTCATACTAGTTATAGGGGGGTTGTTAGTAGGTGGAGGGGTGGTATCGGTTCCACTCACCGACGACATTGAGTTGGTGTTTTTAGGATTTTGGGGGTCACCCTTGGAGGGATCGACCGTTTTTTTAGCAGTTCTTTTTTTAATGATAGGGCAATTTTTATGTTGGTGTCCTTCTTTTTTGCATAGAAAACAAGCATTTATCCCTCCTAGGGTTTCTAAAGGGCATGCATACACCTCATTTTCTATCTTAAGACTCAAGGTATCAGGTATATCAATTCCCGGTTTGATTGAAACCAACATTCTTGCATCAAGATGGGGGATAAGTCTATTAGAATCGTCCATCCTGACGAATTTGTCCACAGGTTCGATGATTTGGGGTAGGAAGCGTCATAGGAATGGCGAGACATTTTTAAGTAGAAGCCACCTAGGGCATGAGAGAGCCATAATTGCCTCGTTGATGGCTTCGGGCAACCAAGCAAGGGCACGGAAGGAAGTGTTTCCTATGGCCCAATATTATTTTTTCAAGACCTCATCCTGTGTTTCCATTGAGGTGAAAAAAATGAACCCTTTTGAATTTGCCTACAAAATGAAAATATGAAGCCAAGTTTTAAATTCCAAAAATTTGCCGGGGGGGGGGGCATTTTTCGACATCTACAACGGCAAAGAAAATTGTTGTGTTTCTTAATCTATTCTTCTCATTCAAGATTTCTTTAGACATAGCATCATTAGGCGAAATGGAGGAGAGATCGATGGAGATGGCTGAGGTCTTACCTCTCCGTCGGGTTGAGCGAAGCCAGCCATGAACTTAGCGTTCCTATTGTAGGTAACACCATCCCTAGGACCTGTGACGGCATATGAGAAGGATCTCTTAAGTTTTGACGGTGAGAGTTTAGGGTTAGGTGGTGGATATGGGATAATAACATCCTCAGGGTCCATTAAAGGCTAAGTGCAGTGCTCACGCGGGGGCGGTACAGTCTTAAATGCGAGCACAAACAACTAGTAAAAACATCTAGCGAGCAAAAAAGTAACTGAAATAAAGTAGATAATTTAAGTCAGGAGGCTCAAACCACATGGAGGAGAGCGGTCTCCTCCACCACCTTCACTGGTCTACGTGCGCAGAGGGTGTCCACATCAGCAGGGGCGAGTTGAGAATCGTCGTTGACCTAGTTTTGCAGACTCCTAATTCGCAATAATTCGCATCCTCCAAAAATTCGCCAATGTTATTTAAATTTGATTAATACAATATTGTTTTCAAACATTTCAATCACAATAAATATTTTTATAAACAAAAAACTTTAAAATATTTTATAAATTTAAATAATTATAAAACATTTCATTGATTAGAAGTGCAGTTGCCAAATAAGAACAAAGGTACTCATTTTTGCCCCTGTCATTTTTACGGGGCGTTCGCTAGGTTGGATGTCTTCATTCGCTAAGAACCACTTTTTAGGTGTGAAAGTAGTAGAAAGAACATTTTCAAATAAAGACTAAATCGCTCCGTGAATTGTTTATTAAAAACTAAACTATTCGTTATGATTTATGAGTTCAATGAACACTTTTTTATACTTTCTTTTACTTTTTGTAATTATAGATTTTTTTTCCCTTATATAATTTAAATATTAATTATATTTTTAATATGAGGTAGTACAAAATTATATATTAAAAAATATATAATGATTATAGCATAAATAATAAATACAGTATATAAATTAATTATATATTTAAAATTTATCTAAAATATATATTATAATTACATTTATTATTATATATTTTATTTTATTTTTCTTGTTTAAAATTTTTAAATATTATTTTTCTTTCTAAAATTTTAATAATATTTTTATAACATATAAAAAATATATAAATTTTAGCTATATTTTAATGGTGAATTGTAAAATTGAGTTAATATTATTATAGTATTATCATTAAAAAATTTAAATATATAAATTTCTAAAATTTATATTTAATTTGTTGCATGTTGTTTTAAATAATAGATTTATAAATTTGATAAGTAATAATATCTATAAGATGTTTCTTATATTGAATTATTAGAATTTATAATTAATTTGTAGTATCAAGTTTTAAAACAATAGATTTATAAATTTGATAAGCAGAAAAAATTATTTTTATAGATGAAGACATTAAAATGTCTTCTCAATTTTTACTTCTTTCAATTGTGGTTTAACTAATTATTTTAATTATATTTAGATTTAGCTTCAATTAGTAAAAAGATGTGGATGTAGAAAGAAAAACTTGAATAATGTGAACACCTCCTTAAAAATTGAGAAAGTAAATAGTAGAATTTTAGATAATGAAACATTAGGGGAAGTAATTACATAAGATATTGAACCCATTAATATTCTTAACAATAAAAGTTCAAACATTTTATAAACAAAAGAGTGGTAAAAATGAATATAAAGTCCTATATTATTATACCATATATTGTTACTATCAATGTTACCATTGCATGTCTATTTGGAAATTATCTAATGCATTTAAGTTAAATAAGACTTAATAAACTTCCTTTAGTTTTAGCTAATTGAGGAAAACAGAAAATCATATGTCCTATAATAATTTTATTTTATAGTGTCTTTTAAAAATCTACAATAGACGAAAGAAGATTGGGCATTCCATTTCATAATGAATTTGCAAATAATATTGTAAGATAATAAAAATTTAATAAATTTGAAGATTTATGTTTTTATGTAGATAATTATAAGATTGAATTGTTTTTATTAATTTTACATTCTACAATAATTTGATTTAAATATATATTTTTAAATACACACATGATAATGTTAAACATGTAATAAATTTTTTCTAATCTTAAATGAATCAAAAGATTGAGATTTTATGTACAATTACCATAAACTATTTTTTATTTTGTTTTTATCTTTATTTATATGAGAGGCTTAAGAAATCTGATATTATGATGGGAAATTATTATTTCCTTTTCTAAAAGACAAGTGTGAATAGATTTAATAATTTCAAATAGTTGTTGCAAATGTTGTATGTAATCACCCATAGATTTAAGAATAAAAATTGAATAATGTACAATATATAAAATGTTCTTAAGATGTTTAAATGTACAGATTTTATCTATTTAGAATTAAGCTTAATTTTGCCTCACTAACAAAACAAACTAATGTTATCAATAAAGTTTAATAGGTTGATTTGTATAGAAAACTGCTCATATGTATTTAAAAATCTTATAAAATGATTTCTAAGTTTTATTTTTCATTCATTCCTCTTTTTGGATCATATTGAAGTTTTAAATTTGGTCAACAGATGAAAAAGTTATGATTATTATCTAGAATTAAGTTTGTCAATAAGATTTAATAGGCTAATTTGTAAAGAAAATTGCTCATATGTGTTTGATTTTTGGATAGATGTTATTATATGCCACACAATAGACAAATGGAATTTCCATTATTATTTCTTGGAGCTTGTTTTATATTTAATCCCCCACAATGTAATTAAAAGGATCATCTTATCCATTTATTTTAAATTATTTATGTGATATTCTAATTTAGGGCTTTCAATTTTCATTATTTAATATGATATTTTCATAAATGATTCATATCATAAAAAAAGATCATAGTTGCATATATTATTATCGGCTTTACCATTATACCTCTATTTGGTGTAAGCGCCAATAAATAAAAACTTGTGTAGTTTCAATGATGGTGAGATACACATTTTTTTATTCATTTGTTCTAGGAAAGATACAATAGAACAATATGATGTGTTTTAAAAGACAAGCACATAAAAATAATATGCTCTAAATTCATCAAACTATTTTTGGAATGTAAGTTTTTAAATATATATGTAAGAAATTTTATTTAATTTACATATTTTTTCAAATATATAATATTAATAGGCTGTTGAAATCGTTTTTGACATGTTTTCCAATATAACATGGTAACTAAAACAACCTTCAAAATTCATAAGCACTCTAGAAAGTATTTGTTAAGAGTTTGCCAATTTATAAATATGCACACAATAAAATAATCATTTATGATGGTTAAGAATAAATATAAGGAAAAATATTACTTATTTTATAACTAAAACATAGAATCAACATACTTTTTGCAAATTCAACATTGTTCTTAGAATAAAACAATAAAAATATAAACATTTTATCTTTGTTGTAACTAATCATATTTCAAATTGGACAAAATGTAGAGACAGAATAAAACTATTTCTAATGACATATTTACCATTTTTTTGTCAAATTAAAATAATCATACTAGAGTTGGCTGAAACTTTAGTCCCGACCCTCAAAACTTGTCCGAGGAATTGACATCTCCTTCTACGGGCATAAGAAATTTGGTGCTACTTGTGAGTGAAACACTGAATCCTCATATGCATAGATAAGGCATTTATTCTCCATAACAGATGACTCTGTGAGATCAGCCATCCATCGTAAAGTGGTTGTCCACACTGAGGTTATCAAAATCAAGCCTGAGATTAAGAATGGTTTCATCACGGGGATTTTGACGTCGAGGTTGTTGCAAAAAACAAATTACTTTTTGAAGCTTTATAACTATTCAAAGATGGTTTGAGCAAAAAGGATTTGACTGCCGGCAACTTCAATGCCCTTTACAGAGATCTGCTTTTCCCCATATCAGATCAAACATGCTAACATTCTGGCTGATGGAATCATGGTTCTTAAAAACTGTGTGGATGAATACTTCAATGTATAGATGTATTTGTTGAGAGCCTCTCCTTATATGGTCTCTCTTTTTGTCTGCTCATATGAGCCTATCTTGTATGGGATCTACCCCCTTTTGGTAGAACTTACTTATAAAAAAAAAAAACAATATATAAACTCAAATTTAATCTATGCACACCAAACTAGATAACTTTTACAAATTTTTCAACAAAATTCTCACAATTACTAAGATTTTAATACCATTGCAAGTTTTGTATGAAATTGCCACTATAGACGTTGGATAACAGTACAAAGTTGTGTCACAATTTTATAAAGGGAATGACCAATGTTGATTCAACTTTTTAAATTAGATCAATAGAAAGTGAAATATATGTTTTGAATATTGAAATGATCTCAACTAATAAAATGTATATTCTTTTGTGTATTTTATGTTTGTAATTTTTATAAAAAATTAAAAATTATTTTAATATAGTTTTGTATAGAGTAAACGCTATAATTTAGTTGTTGATAAAATGTTGAAATTGAAATTACACAAGCCGCCACACTTTATTTAATAAACTTTTCATTTTTCTTCTTCAATTTTTTTTTTGTACATTGATAACTTGAAACTTTAGTGCCTGGATATATTTTTCAATAAATTTGAAAAGTTGTGTGTACTAAAATATAACTCTTTTCGTTAGTCGCTCGCTTTATTATTAATTATTTATCCAAATTAAAAAATAATTATATCATCTTGGCATAGATTATTTTCTCTAGTGCATCATATTTTTTTCAAAAAATTTAAATATATTTTAGTATTTTTCCTTGTCAAAATAATCAATCTTATATTTAAGTGTTTATGACCTACTTTCAATAAAAATAAAATTTAAAATATTAAAAATACTTAAACTATTAAAAGAGATATATTTTGGAATATTCACTTGTAGATCTATAAAAGGGTATTTTTACATTTAAATTTTTTTTTTATGAGAGTATGAGTTGTTGAAACATTGAGTTTTTCAAAAAAGAAAAAAAATTGGTAGACCCAAAGTGCTATAAAATATACATTTAGTAGACACTTCTAATTGGAAAAGTTGTGGTCCATATATAACTTGTCTATAATGAATCTGAAGAAGTTGAGAAAATACAACTTATGAGATCCCAAAAGCACCTGCAAGCAAAATACCTGTCACAAGAGAAGATTGGAGACAAAAACACAATAATGGCTCTAAAGAAAAAGATTATCATTCAGAAAAGGAATCAATACATGAAAAACTACAATACAATCCTTATAAAAGGATGTTTGCAACCCTAAAGGTGTGCAACCCTAATGAAACCCTAAAGGGATAAAGTGTATTTAATAATTAGAATAGTTATTAAATACCTACAATATTATTAAATACCTAAGTTTAGCTTAAGCGTAGAGTATAATAGACTAATAATTAAATAAATAATTATTAGCTAATACAAGATAACTCTAACACCCCCCCCTTAAGATGAACTTAGGGAGTAGCTGAAAAACTAAATGCATGAAGCAAAAAATGCAACTACATAATGAAGGCAAAAATTTGGATCTCGGCAAGAAAGCTTGATGAGGTACCCAATCACAACCAAATCTCTATGAACTGGAGAAATGGAGAAAACCACATGGGAAAAAAAATCTACTCCAAAAAGAGATGGAAAAAGCAAGAGAAGGACTGAAGAAGCCTCCAAACAAGAATGTTCCAAAAAGATAGGAACAAGAGAAGAGCAGAAGAATCACTGAAGCATGAAGAACCTGCAAATACTGTCGAAGAATAACTGTCGATCTGAAGAACCTCCACTAAAATAGAATATGATCTGGTAGAGAAGACTGTAATCTGCATGAGTGCCCTCAAATAACACTACTTGAATTAGATGGCTAACAAAGGCAAACAACTGAACTCGAAGATATAGATGGCATAAAACACCAAAGCCTGAAGAGATGATCCAACGAACCAAGGAAGCATTAGAACAATAGGAGAACCCCCCCCCCTCCCCCCCACCATAATAATGATAAGGGAGAGGTAGTACAATAACAAAGGCAAACATCAACCCCCCCATGGCACTTTATAAGGTAGTGCAATGTACAATAAGACACAAGATGTGCAAGATCCCAAGTATACAATGCATAGTGGCACTTTATCTTAGTGCATTTACATAAAGAAAATGCTTACAAAAAAATGTACAAAGATAAGAAGAGACATAAGGCTGGAAATACAGAAAGAACAACCAAAGATGAGACATCCTACTCAAAGAAAGAGATTTCAGGACTTGAAACATCCAAGATATTCACTAGAGTGTTGAAAAACAAAAAATTGAATAAAATGTACCTTGAGAAGATGATGAATAATGATGAACGATAGATACCCTAACTGGTACTGAGAGGGGGGGTGAATCAGTACAGGCAAAAACTTTCTCCACAACTTATCAAGTTAAAACAATACCAACAGATTGTCATCATTACTGAACTTAACCATGGCAATACCGGTTAAACATAGTAAGACATCAGACATCATAAATTGGTAAGTCTGAACACTTCAACTACATTCAATTCTTGATATCAACTTCACCCATAAACATATACATGTGGTATACCAGTAATATAATAACCTAATAACTCTGCATGCATAATCTTTCAACCAAATAATACATACACATCACATGAAAAATGCATAACACATAACACACAGATTTTTCACGTGGAAACCCAAATGGGAAAAAACACAGTGGGAATGAATACCCACAAGCTTGTTTTTGAACTCTTTTAAAGCTCTCTTTGTTAGGAGCCTAGTTCGGTTAAAGACTTTACAATAAGGTTCTGTTAGGAACCGATCCTGTTAGAGATCACCTGGTTAAGGGATGGCTATATACCCTGTTAAAGGTTACCTCGCTAGA
The DNA here is from genome assembly GCF_030272615.1 of Cryptomeria japonica. Taxonomy (NCBI): domain Eukaryota; kingdom Viridiplantae; phylum Streptophyta; class Pinopsida; order Cupressales; family Cupressaceae; genus Cryptomeria; species Cryptomeria japonica. The sequence continues at coordinate 747,729,537 of NC_081409.1, forward strand.
GGATTTGAAGAACTCAATGATCTTGAGTCACCTGGTTAAAGGTTTTACAATAAGCCTGTTAAAGATACCCGGTAAAGGGATTTTCCAACTGTTGAAATGATTAGAAGACAACAGGTAAAACTTCTGATCTGATAACAACACTACATGCCAAGGCATATCCTTTTTAGTTCCTCTACTCTGCAATCACACTTTGTAGTTCTCCACTTACTAGTCTAGCAAGTATCTCATAACTTGGATACACACACACAACTTTTGCCAACAACTTTACAATAACAAACATCATCGACCTTATAGACATCGGTTAGGTCGGTAGCATAAACCCTAAACCCTAAGCATCTTAGGTTTACAACACAGGCGGTCCAATCCTGACCGTCCAAACACATTGCATAGAGTATTACAATTTCAAACAGATCACAAGACAATCTACATCGTTCATTCTTCACCGCACATGGGAATCAGTAACCCATCACACTCTGTTCTCATACCTCCAAGAAGAATGATCATTCCCGAGGTAGACTTCAAACGCAGTCGATCTTCTCATGCAAGATCCTCAAGGAAATCCTTCACGCACACAAGGTTGACGTGGCACCTCGATCTCACTCACATCTCTTAGCTAACTCATCATAGAGTATCACCAATTGCATCGCACAAGTTGGATCGCCAAACTGATAACCCTAGAGCTGAGACTGCCAACTAGTAGTCACACTTAGTGAAACCTTGACACTGGTTCACTGCATCTCCTCATACCTCTTCATACCGGTTCACTTGAACTTATTGACATCAATGACAACATACATTATCATCGTATCAACATGTCAGTTCATCAAATGCCAATAATATCCAACAGAAGAATCTGGAAAGAAAACTTATATTACTGGAAAGTACACGGAACAAGTTTTCCAACGATATAAAGTTTTCAAAAAATGGAGTTCGGATGCTCAAGTTATGTCTCCTGGAGTGCAAAAAAGAACCTCTGACATTGACAGCAAAAAACACCATAAAAAAAGCAAAATAAAAAATTCAAACCTCCAGATCTGGATAAAGCTTAGAAAGAGCTTTCAGACGATATAAGGTTTGTTGAAAAATGCCTCCGTGAGCCCAAGATACAGCCAAAAGAAAAACAAAAACCCTCTTTTAGGGCATAAAAAGGGTAAAAAAAAAAACTATAATTAATTTTATTTTATTTTTTGATGAAAATTTTCTAACACATTTGCAGGTATAGCCATATGGATTTTGTGCCTCGTAAAGTGTGTCAATGGAAAAATCATGGCATAGATGCCCTTGTCATTGAAATAGGTCGAACTATATATCAAAATGATTGGAAACATCCTTCGGAAGCCAACGGTGAGGTCTTTTTTGCCCCAAACTGCTCTAAACAAAAAATTTAATGATTTTTTTGACGAAATTCGTGACGAAAAAAAAGGCAAAACCAAAAAAATTTAGAACCCAAATTTGTCAAAATTTGACAAAATTTATATGGAAATGAGGGGTTTTGGGGCATTTTGAGGTCAACAGTGAGGTCCGTTTGAGCCCAAAATGATCAGAAACAAAAAAATCTCCCCATATGCAAATAAAAAAACTCTGAAAAAGCTTGAAACCCTCCTCCAAAAAATCTTCTGAAAAATCAAGAACAAGCAGCAGCAAATGTAGGCTCTGATACCATGAAGAAGTTGAGAAAATACAACTTCTGAGATCCCAAGAGCACCTGCAAGCAAAATACTTGTCACAAGAGAAGATTGGAGACATAAACACAATAATGGCTCTGAAGAAAAAGATTATCATTCAGAGAGGGAATCAATTCATGAAAAAATACAATACAATCCTTGTAAAAGGATATTTGCAACCCTAAAGGTGTGCAACCCTAAATATGTGTAGCCCTAAAGAAACCCTAAAGGGATAAAGTGTACCTACAATATTATTAAATGCCTAAGTTTAGCTTAAGCGTAGACTATAATAGACTAATAATTAAATAAATAATTATTAGCTAATACAAGATAACTCTAACAGAATCTATATAGACCATATGTTTAACTAAAATTAATTTTTAGTTAGAAAAATTCAAATTCACTTTTGTTGATAAGTTCACTTGAAATGTGACATAGTATTGTACTTTGAGGATCATGGTGGGCCAAAGAGGCCCTTAAGTGGCAATGAAAATCAGAAAAACAAAGTTAGGCTACTTAACGTAAAAATTTGAATAAGTTGCCAACATTATTTAAAAAATGTGTAAGAATAGAATCTATAGTAAATTGAATTAAGTTTCTAAGCTACTAGTTGTTTTTCTGAAATATATATATATATATATATATATATATATATATATATATATATATATATATATATATATATATATATATATATATATATATATATATATATATATATATATATGACGAAAATTTGAAATTTCAATGTAGTAGTACGAAAAGTTTAGGAAAAAGATGGGAAGCAGGTGTCTGTATGACGACCCTAACCACAATCAAATCATAATATTTTTTTATAAGATTTGAGATATAAGTAGAAGACTCATGTTTGGATGTGACACATTTTTTTTATTTTTTTAAATAAATAATTAATTATAATTTTTTTACTATAACTTTTAAAAAATATAAATAACTTGTATGTTTGACCACCGCAACTTGCTCAAAACTTTATGAAATTCCATTTTTTTAATAATCCTATAGTATACAAAGCATAGAATGTGAGGCATGTTTCAGATTCAAAAAATGTGATACCATTTGAAAGTTATAGATATTTTTCAATCAGCCTATCAACCATAACTTTATTCAAAATATCACCACTTTTTGGCCCCTTGTGATCCTACACATACCCTCCTAAGGAAGCTTTCCATTTTCCAACAAAAGTCAAATGAGTAATGAAATTCAAAATGTTGTTAAAACAAGACTTTTCAAAAACTCATGCCATTTCTTGACTATAAAATTTAAATAATATCTTTGATAAGTAACTAAAATATTTGATATAATCAAACCTTAAAAATTGATATTAGTGTTCAAACTTATCCATATGTCATGAATTTCTATATTTGGACAATACAAATTACTATGACTAGTAAGATTTATTTTTTCAAAAGGCTATTTTTAGAAAAAGGGGACATGACATTTCCAACATGAAATTTTAGGTCAAAACATGAATTTTGAGACATAGTTCATTGAGAAAACTAAATGTAGTCTAGTGTGGTAAGGTATATGAAACTTCCTACCAATTTCATATACATCGTGTGATTTGTCTTTTCTATCTCATCAAATTTGGAAATCTTATTGTCTACCTCCATGGGTGTTACTATTGAGTTGCATTTAGCTATTTTTCATTTTTCATGGTATCTGCTAACATATTTATTTGGTAAAAGTATATTTTTGTGTTTCCATACCTCCAATAAAAGGCAATAATGCAACAAGCCAAGATCATTCATCATCAATCACATTTTTAGACATTTCTTCAATTAAGAAATCACCTTCTCACTACTTTGAATGTTGACAAGATCGTGAATATATATAATCAAGATTATAACTTCTCAATTATCTTTATGAACATGCACACGTTGTCATTTGAAATAATGTATGAAATGCACCTGTGGAAATATTTTAGTCAATCTTGATGTACCATGCATGAAATGATTACCTCAAACCATAAAAGAATTTTGTCAATTTTCATAAATATTTTTTTTTGCTTTTAATTACAATTTTTTGTTTTTATCTTTTAAATGGTTATTGAATATCTAATCATGCTAATGAGGATAGAGCTAATCGCCCTCCCTTTCCAAAATATTTTCCTAAGAATGCATGCTTTCTTGAAAATGATCTTGAGAACCCCCTTATCTTTTGGGCATTGTTAGGGATGTTGTTTTGGACAAGTTTAGAAATTTTGAATGGTTGTTTTTGGAGATAAATTAAATTAATGTCAATATCCAGTCCATTAAAAAGTAATAGGGCTTCTTTAGAGTAGGGAGATGGTGAGGTAGCCTATGAGGCTTGCGTGGACAATGTGAATTTTGATGAGAAAAAAATTGACTCGATCTTGTGAATGATATAAAATTCTTTATTAAATTTTTTTAAAAAATTGATTGTTATATTATTAAACTAAGAACAAGAGCATCCTTACTACAAATAAATGTTATTTATAAATTTAAATAATTATAAAACATTTAATTAAAAATATAAATAAAAAAAATTCAAACTTAATAATATTATATTATCAGTTACTATAATTATATTTTGTATAATAAAGACTAATACATACTTAAAAAGTATAATTTTAGAAAACCTATAGTAAAAAAATATGAAAAAACTATTATGAAAAAACATACTTTTTTACCTACTAATGCTTTTTAAGTAATATTATTAATACTCATAAACATCCACGTCATTTCCATGAAACGATATGTAAGATAAGCTATATTTTTAAGGAATAAGGTTTAGGGTTTATATGTGTCATTACCACTTCGATAATTTCGTTGGCGGTGGTGATTCATATTGTTTCTAATTTCAAAATTAGCTTCACACTTCTAATCTCCTACCCCTTGAATTAAGAGCATAAAAAGGTGCTACGTAAGTGTGCAAATTCACGAAAAATTTAATTAATGAAATGATTTGACCAAGCATACTCGGGGAATGTGAATTCCCAGTTTTGACAGTTTGATGGGCTGAAGCTATTCTGGCTTCAAAAGAGACCTTTCGTACAACATGATAGCGATGTGTTAGTCAATCGCAGTCGTTTATTACAAAATTGATGGTGTAAAATGTGCGACTAACACGCGTGTTAGTCAATTCGTACTGTTGTTTTGGAGCCAAAATAGATGTGTCCATTTCGATGCAAGAGTGTTTCACAGAAGTGTACAAAACCCTACAAAAGCATAGAAGGGGGATGACGAAAGTCTGAGTAAAAATCGAGTGAAAAGTGATGAACGTTGTCCACATAAAAAATGAATGACGAGTAGTGATGAACGGTTGACAGTGCCTTGATCGTCTTGCATCTTTAGAGGGTGTTATAAATTTATTAGTGAAGAGAAGAGATTAATTTTTTCATAAGTGGGTAAAGTAATAAATAGAGGAATTAATTTTTTCGAGTAGAGTAATATTTAGAGGAATTAAGTTGAAATGAAAATATCATATCTGTTCATTATTAGTACTTGTCATAGGCAATACTATTGCATTCACTTAAGTCTAATTAATCGATTATTTTGACCAATAAAAGTGATTATTAGCAAATTTATAGGAATGATAAATTTAATAATTATTAAGAACAAATATTTTTATTACAATACTATGAAAGCAACACTTGTTTTACTTAAAAAATTATTTTCTTATTATATTATAATTAGCATATATATCTTAAAGATAATCTATATAAACATTGTTATATATCTTATTATATTATAATTTATATTACAAGTAGGAGAGTTTGCTTGGACTGTGGGTTTGCTCCCTATTGGTCTCGGTTTTGACTCTGAGGTAATGGGAAACCTGTGTCGCTGGGCTGAGTCGTGAGGATATCATAGACTACCCAAAAAAATGATTTTACAAATAATAATAATAAAAATATATATTTTAATCTCATTATAGAAATAAAACTAAATAGAAAGATGGCAATGTTTATTGTTATAAAAATAAAAAAGATGTTTCTTATTTATTTATTTATTTTATTATAGAAATGAAAATGAAAATTAAAATGGTTTACAAATGTTTAGTTGTTATAAAAATACTTGATGTTTATCTTTTATAAAAAAATAAAAATAAAAAATTAAATAAAAAATTTATACAAATGTTTAATGCTTATCTCATTATACAAATAAAAATAAAAGTGATTTTTATCCCTTATAAACATAAAAAATAATGATAATAATTGTCTACATATCTATACTTAAAATAATTTTATTTTATTTTTAAAAATAAAATAAAATAAAAAATGGAGGTCTAGACCTGCGAGTACGACAGCCCAGCACAGAGTATTATATTTATTATCCCAAAACAATTTTAGTTTATATTGTTTTTAAATTATTTTTTGTTTTTATGTAAATGAATGAATGTAGTGCATATACGTCTATCAATCAATATGAGATTATTTAATTGCTATAAAGTGTGTGTAATGAATTTAATGGTGGAAAAGTATCAGGAATAATCTTAATGTCAAAGACAAGAACCATTGTAGGATATCAATACTAAGAGGATAATGATAGGCACTCAAATAAATTAATTTTAATCATATTCTTTAGATGTTGAGTAAAATTTGCAGTGTTGCATTTAGGTTGAGCAGACTCTATAATTCATTTTTTTGCATAATATAATAGGAAATAATTTCAATGCATGCTAACTTGTGCACAATGGCACTTCTCGTCGATGAGAAATGAGAAAAGTAGATAAAATAATATATCATGACTTTATACTCTTTAGAGCACCCTAACATATAGTTTCAACTCGTCTAGTTGTGTAGAGATAGTGGGTAACATTGAAAAAACATGAAAATACAAAATACAAAATTAAAAAGGGGTGACATCCCATAAGATTCATAGGCCCTTTAAACACATATAGTATCAAGCAAATTATTTTCTTTCTTATAACAAAATTCTTTCTATCTTAAAATAATTGACAAAATATGGCACAAAGAAATTTTATCTTAAATAAAAAAGCTTACTTTTATCATCAATTCAAATAGTTATCCATATTTAATGCACCGGTGTTAAATAAAATCTAATCTCTAATTTTAGAGAAAGAGAAGGAAAGATTATAATATGTAAGATGCGGAGAAAGAAGTTGCCCCATTTTATTTATGTGATACAACTAAGGTTAAAAAATGCTTGTACTATTTCCAACACTCATAGTGATTCCTTCTTGCATAATAAATAATAGAATCATAAATATGCTCATTGAAGATTAATAGAAGGGCCCAAAGAGTACTTTGTTATGTCAAATATATAGAATCTTGAGCATAGAGGGATTCAAGCATTTTCAGTAGCATACAAACTGCTTGCTTACAAGAAGGCATGAATGTTATAATGTAAAAGAGAATTGCATAAACATAGTGAAGCATGGCAGAGTAAAGTATAGAGAAAATCCATATGCATTTAAAGTGCAAAGCCAACTCCTTCAATATTAAAAAGGAAGAAGAAAATAAATGAACCCTACAGCCAGAAGTGATGTCATATCCATTTTTGGCAAGATGTAGGATTGCACCATTGCTATCAAAACTGAGAAGGTGTCTCCATCTTGGTACACACTCATTAGATAGTTGTGCTTCTATTAAATCCTCTTTTAGGATAGAGCCTCCTCTTACACTTTCAAAAATAAAATCATGGTTTGAGTGAAGAAATCTGATTCTTATTCAACCATCATTCTTATTGAGGACTGCAAAGATGTTAATCTTGAGCTTGTGTTGTAGAATACTCAACGTCCCAACCTCCATCATCGATTCAATGATTTAAACCTTCTAGCGACAATATGAAAAACAAGAGGAACCATGTATAAAAATACCAATACAACATTCAAAATCCATCCATGACCCATTCAAATACTAGGTGAAAGAAAAATACCTCACCTCAAATTGGAATGCATATGACACTCTCAAATAGACAAATCGAATGACTCTTGAACTTCAATGTGTTAATTCTCCACTTGAGTGCATCTCTACATCCTTTTATAATTGTCATGCATTTGTAACTATCAGAAATATGAATGACTCTTGAACTTCAATGCTTTAATTCTCCACCTAGGTGCATCTCTACATCCCTTTATAATTATGATGCATTTGTAATTGTGAGGAATATTAAGCATTTGTTTTTGTTTACACAGATCTAGTGACCTCCTATTGTTGCCATTGTAGGATTACACCTCTCGGTGTAACTAGCATATATATCTTAAAATTTCATTTTAATCTATATAAAATATCTAGAGGCACCTATTTTTAATCAATTTTATACCCTAAAGTCAAATAGATACCTCAAGAAGGATATCTCTCAGTTTATTTTATATAGAATAAATTAAAATTTAAGATATACATGCTAGTAGTAGTCACGCTGCAATATTAAAACATTAAATATAATATTAAATTATTACATCCTAACCCTAGTTGAATCCTCATCCTAACCTTGACCCTAATTAAACTATAATCCTAACCTTATTTGAACTTGTAGACACATAAAATTAGTTAAACTAATATTTAATTAATTACCCCCTTTTGTCCATATAATTAATTTATCAATTAAATATATATATCCTATTTTTCCTAAAGTTTAATTTATTTAAATAAATCAAACTCGGTCTTAGTCAATATTTCAATCTTCCTTCTAATCCCAATTAGTTAAAGTTCCTACAAATCATCCTCCCGACCTCTGTTATTTAGCCTAATTAATACAGGCCTAACCACCACCATCATTTCTCTCAATTTAAAATTCTCCACTCACTCTCTCTCCATCGATCACATCCTACTAACTTGTCCACTTACACTATAACCCCTCATTATTTAACCTAATCACACTCTCTAATCATTTGCACCAAGATTAGGAATGGGTCAACAACATGCCATAAATGGCTCTTCCATCTCAACACCCAACCTTAAATGCTACCCACTTTTATCTACCCAAGGAATTTTGAATTCCTCCCAATGGTCTTTGTCCCTTTTCCCCATATTCTTGAGGAGTGTGGAATCAAAGAATGCCTTTATGGATAAATCTCTTGGATCTCCCACTTGTCCTCTCCTCTCACATTCAATCCTAGCCATTCATCATCTTTTGATCTCCACCATCCATTTCTAGTGTCCCAACTCTATAAATTGAGCCCTTATCTCATCTCTAAACATTCACTTATCATTGCACTATCTTAATGCCATTTTGATTCAAAACTCATCTCATTGGCAAGCTTATGCATCTAGTTTGCTATCACATCCATATCCATATCCACATCCACACTATGTTGTTATGCTAGTTTGAGAGCATTCCACACTTCACCTCATCTCTCTCTCCCGCTCTCCATTATTCAACTTTGAAGCTAGCAAAGTTCGTGGAGACGAGGAGGACAAGAAAGAAACATTAGCGATGGGAGTGTCATGAGTATATTTAATTGATGTTATTTGTCTTTCATTATGCTTCTTATCTTTCTTTATATCTCGTTTTAAATGGTTTTGTTTTGTAATGAATACCAAGCATACTAATAGTTTAATGTTGAGACAACTCTTATTCATATTGGGCCCTAATTGTACCCCAACCATAACTGAATACTTGCCCTTATTAAAATTTAACCCTAATCTTAAATTAAAACTCTAACCCTAACCTAATTAAAACTTGACTGTAATCCCAAAATTATTTTTTGGGTTAGAATTAGGAATAGGGTTAGTATTAAAGATAAAATTAAGGTTAGGGTTAGGGTTAGGGTTAGGGTTTGAATAATATTTAAGGTTAGTTTTATTATTAGGATTAGCTTTTGGTTTAGGGTTTGTGTTGTGGTTATATATAGAATTTTGTGGAGGGTTAGAATCATGTTTAGGGTTTGAGTAAGTGTAAGAGTTAGGGTTAGAGATAGAATTAAGACTTCCATTAGCTTTATTGAAGAACCCTATTTTTTTGGAACCTAACTGAATACTAGCCCTAATTTTTATTAAACCCTAAACTCAATTAAATCCTAGTCCTAACAACTACTATGGTTAAACTCTAATCGTACAACCTTAATTAAACCTATCCCTAATCATAATTGAAAATTGATTAAACTCTTAAAATAATTTAACCCTAACCCTAACCTTTACTCTTACCTTAGTTGAATCCTAACTCTAATTAAATAGTAATCCTAACCCTAATTGAACTCTATCCCTATTCCAAGTTGAACCTTAATTGGACCCTAACCCTACCCCCAAGTGAAAAATTGCCCAAATGTAGATAGAATTTGGTTCAGGGGCATCATTATGGTTAGGGTTACAATTATAGTTAGATTTAGGGTTAGGGTTAGAGATTTAATTATATTTAGGGTTAGGATAAGCAATTGAGGTAGGATTGGGGTTAGAGATATGCTTAGAGAAAGAATTAATTTAGGGTTAGCATTAGAATTCAATTTAGTTTGGGGATAGGGTTTGATTTGGTTTAGTGTTATATTTAGGGTTCAATGTGGTTTAAGATTTGGCTTCAATTTGGTTTAGGTTTAGGGTTTTATTTCGTTTAGTGTTAAAGTTAGGGTTCATTGTGGTTTAGGATTTGGGTTCAATTTGGTGTAGGGTTAAGGTTCGATTTGGTTCAATGTTAGGCATAAGGTTCAATTTGGTTTAAGCTAAGGGTTTATTTTGGTTTAATATTAATGTTAGATTTCAAACTAATTTAATGTTTAATTACTTCTAGGGTTAGGATTCAATTTCATTTAGAGTTAGGGTTATGGTTCAATTTGGTTTAGGGATTGATTAGGTTTACCATTAGGATTCAATTTGGTTTACTATTGAGGTTGAATTTGGTATATGGTTAGGGATTATTGTGTTTTAATGTTCGGCGAGAGGGTCAATTTGGTTTAGGGTTAGGGTTTGACTTGGTTTACTATTATATTTAGGGTACAATTTTATTTACAATAAGGGTTAGGGTTGACTTTCATTTAGTGTCAGGGTTCAATTTTGTTTAGTGTTAGGGTTAAGGCCTAATTTGGCTTATGATTTGGATTCAATTTATTTTAGGGTTATTGTTCACTTTGGTTTAGTGTTAGGGTTCAATATGATTTAATGTTAGGGTTAGGTAGGTGTTTTGTTAGGGTTAGGGTTAGGGTTAGGGTTAGGGTTAGAGTTTAATTTAGTTTCATATTCAATACACAACAACATATATCACAACAATAGTGACTCTAAAACTTCATACAAAATGGGACTAGATTTTGGAAAGTCAAATACTCTGAGTAGATTTTGGAAAGTCAATTACTCTAAAGCTTAGATTGTATAAGTTTGATGGTGATGGTTTTAAGATTTAGGGTTTAATTTGGTTTAGGGATAGAGTTTGATATTATTTATGGTTTAGGTTAGGGTTAGATTCATAGTTCAATTTGGTTTACGTTTAGGATTATAGTTCAATTTGGTTTCATGCTAGGATTAGGATTAGGGTTAGGATTATGGTTAGTTTCATTTTCCATACACGAAAAAAACATCCTACATGGGAGTATATTTTTTCAAGCCAAATAATCTAAAGCATAGATTAGATAAGCTTGATGATGATGGTTTATGGTTGGGGTATAGTTTGGTTTAAAATTAGAGTTTATTTTGTTTTAGTGTTAGAGGTAGAGTTCAATTTGGTTTAGGGAAGAATTAGATTTAGGGTTAGGGTTTAATTTTATTTCATTCATGGATGATGTTGCAATTAAATTTGAATAAGGGCTAGGGTTTAATTTCATTTAGGGTTAGGCTTATAATTCAATTTGGTTTAGGGTTAGTTTTTTATTTGGTAAAGTGTTAGAGTTAAGTTCTAAATTGATTAAAGATTGGGGTTCAATTTAGTATAGGGTTTGGCTTCAATTTGGTTTAGTATTAAGGTTAGAGTTGAATATGATATAGCATCAAGGTTCAAATTGGTTGTGTTGGGGTTTGATTTGATTGGAGTTAGGATTTGGGTTATGGGTTCAATTTTATTCAAGGTTAGGATTAAAATTCAATTCAATTTACGTATAAGGCTTGATTTGGATTAGCGTTAGAGTTAGTGTTCAACATGGTTAAGGATTTGAGTTCAATTTTCTTTAGGTTATGGTTCAATTTGGTTTAAGCTAAGTGTTTATTCTCTAGTTGGGTCCATCTCTTCATCCCTTTGTAATTGACATGCATCTATAAATATTTGAAATATGAATGAATCTTGAACTTCAATGCATTAATTATCCACTTGGGTGCATCTCTACATCCCTTTATAATTGTGATGTGTTTGTAATTGTCAAGAATATTAGACATTTCTTTTTGTTTACATGGATTTGGTGACCTCCTATTGTTGCAATTGTTGGGTTATGCCTCTCAACGTAATTGAACTCTTTACACAAATAAAAAAAACTTTTCGTACTAAATTATTATTATTATTATTTTGAAAAAAGTGGATTTTATGTAAGGACACTTTCAATCCCACAATTAATAATATTAGATTGAGATGATTACAAAGCTAACTAATGGTATGATGAAGACAAATAGAATTGATTGATCACTTAAACTCTGAATGTTAGTTGAGAGGTGGAAGTGAAGATATAATTAGCATTGAATAATCTAAAATTATTTGATTGAGTGTATGATAAGAGAAAATAGATAAAATAGTTTGTTTTTTCTTGTCATGCATTTAAGTTTCCCAAACATGTCAAATTAAATGCCTCTAGTTTTTATTGATGCATGTTTTTGCATCCACGTGTGAGTATAATATGCCTTTGATAATAATTATTTTAATATTAGATAGTTGGTGTTGAAAACTATTTTAACAAATTCATTGAAGTCAATGTAGACATTAAATAAATTGAATTAAACTTGAAAATATATAATAACAATATATAAACATAGATATTTTACAATTCATCGATATATAGAAAAATCTAGAATAATTATATTAATGCCTTGACATCTAAAAAAATAGTGATAATCATATTTGTGACTACAAAATTAACATTACTACATATATAACCTAATTTTGGTTCCCCTTAATACATTTGACCTATAGTGTCTTATTGATAATATTTAGGAACACTTTCATGGAGTATGTTAGGCAAGTGTATTATTCATTAATCAAACCCCTAGATGGACAAATTTTAAGTTGGGAACAAGGATTGACAAGGGACAATCATGCAAAGAGTGCCCTATGTTTTGATACAATGCAATGATGAATGTTTTAATTCAATGTTTATATTTTTTGAATGATCTTTAGGTACTTTGTGTCAATTGATTGGATGTGTTGCAAATTAAATTAAGGCTGGTCCTCAAATACAACTCAAAATGTGGCAAGTGAGACATTTTATTCTTTGAGTCAACACATTATTGCTAGTTGGAAGGATTGGATGTTATTATCATATTTAAATTAAGAATTCAAATTTTGAAGGTTCGTTTCCATAAATCATGTAAATGACATAGGGAACTTGTGCAAATCACAAGCATAAACCTTAGTGGAAAATGGAAAGATTGGGGATCAAGATTGGTCCCTAAGAGTCATGTAAATGGAAAAGTAAGGTTTGGGTTATACACCAAATTTAAGCAAAAAATGCACCATTTATATACTCATCATTGCAAAAGGAATAAGCAACTCAAAGTGAACCTAAAACAAAGGGAAAGTGAAAGGTACACAATTTTCACCTTTAAATTTTGCTTTTGCTTTGACTTGCATAAGTTCTACTATGAGGAAAATGCCTTACCTAAGGTTGTTGCCTTCCCATGGACTAATTTACTTGGAAAAGTATTGAAAGGTGACAAATTGAGGACCGTTGGGATCCCAACGGTTGTCCCTTGTGTTATATGGATGATGAGAGCATACCTTTCATTTTTTTCTCCTTTCTCAAAACAATGCTGGTTCTAGTTGTTGTCATTTTTAGAATGAAAATCTGCCCTTCAAACATCCTTGCAGAAATTTCTTATAAGTTGGCCAATAATGAGCAATGAGTCTTTGTGCCTAGAGATATTTAGATTATAGCTCCCTCAATGGTGGCATGCCATATATGTAAGGAAAGAAAAATAATAATATTTAATGATAAGGAAATGAAGGTTGAAGAGGTAATCAAGAAAATTGAAGGTGGCACATGTGAGGTGGCTAATTTTGTGGTAAAAAACAAAAGGACATCATATTAATCAACATGGGACAAAAACATTAAAAAAAATGGGATGGTCTTAAGGCATCAAACAATGATATATTAACAAATTCAAAGGTAAAAGAGTTTGCTAGGTGATCGATTCCAGAATGTGGATGGCAAAAACTCAATTTTGATGGGCAGCCAAAGGGAACCCTAGAAGAGCTAGGATTGGATGCATGATTAGGGACAATAAAGGGGAGTGCATAAAAGCATTAACAATGAACATTGGTCAAGAAACTAACAATGAAGTGGAATTTATGGCCTTCTGAGAGGCTTGAGGCTTTACTTGAAGCTTGGAATTAAGGAGATTTAAATAGAAGGGGACTCCCAGTTGAGAATTAATGTAGTATGCAAAGGTTCCATCCATAATTGGAAATAAAATCTCTAGTGTCTTAGATCAAAGATTGTATTGATAAGTTGGGGAACACCCATGTCTCCCATATTTATAAGGAATCAAATAAAGCAACCAATTTTCTAGCTAATCAAGGCACAAAATTGATTGATGGAGACTATGAAATTGGAGAATGGATAGATGACCAGGGCTTAATATGATTACAGATAAAAAACCTGGGATCATTTCCTCCCCTCCTTGGGTCAGGGTAGGATAATGTGGAAAGAAACAATAGTGCAGGGGAATGATCAAACAAGCATTAGTATTGTAACTGCTCCTAATAGTCTTGGGAAATAATATATCATGAGTGGATTAAAATTAAAATAAATCATAGAAAGATTGACAAGAGAGATAATTTTCAAAAATATAATCGATGGTTCTCATGATAGATATTGTACAAACTTTAATGGGAAGGGACATACTTGACAATCTATGTATCTCATAGGAATCACAAGATTAGTGTGCATCCATACAAAATATCTATCCAACTGATGTTCCTTGCATGACTAATGGATCAAGACTATATATGGAATGCCAAAAACATGGAACATATGTCGGGGGATGTACGCAAGGTCTAATCAAAGCAAAAAAGAAAATATTTCTTGGGATATGATATATATGATAGGATCAACTGAAGGGATATAAATCAATATGAAAGGATTCATTTTGATCATTCTTGAGTTGAGATAAAATGGTTGAGACATTTGGTGTGAAGTGCATTTGTTCTTAGTCCAACAATATTTTGGAGATCCCTAAGGAGCATGTAGCTCACCTCTTCCAAAAGGGGAACAAGAAGTAGAAGTTGGAGATCATTAAAGTGTTGGGGATGGACTTTTGGGTTGGGGGCCACATTCTTGACAGAATTGTTTATGAAAATATGTTTGCCCTACTTTACAAATCCTGGGATACACTATCAATGCACATGGAATTGTTGACTGCACGGTCCAAGAGGAGAACGCCATTAAGGTAAAAATGACGTTGGAATCCTTAGAGATTGTGCCTTAACCAAAGATCATGCTAGGATTTTTTGATCTAAATGTAGAAGTAAAAAAGATTAAAATGGCAAAGGCCTGAAAGTTGTACAAAGTTGGGTTTGGTCAAAAGTACAATTTGGATGAGTTTGTCACATTCATTAAAGAAGACAAATAATTGCTTCCAATGGAGATAGTTGATACGCTGAAAGAAACAGGGGAACTAATTGTCTATTTATACCATTGATTCCCCCGTGAGCTATATAATCTTTTCTTTCTAGTTTTAACACAATGGGAGTTGCCCCCTTATTGGTACTACTTACCTGAAAAAAAGGAACTATTTTGAGGATGTGTGTTAAAGTAAAATCAAGTAGTCCCTACAAGTTAATTTTCTATGTACCAATAGATATGATATTATATAGTATATATGGCACACATTCCTTAAGTTATTTATGTTGAGTGATTAATTATATTAGGTAATTAGGAGGACTACATGAGTTTAGATGCTTATTCGTGCCTTTAGGATGAGATCCATAGAAAGAAGTTGAATATCATTGTAAGGATATGTGAATAGTGTGACATGCATTCAAGATCTCTTAGAGACACAACACAGAGTTGTTTCTTCCATATAGAGTATTGTATGATGTTAACTATCTTAAGAACCTATGAATTATTTTTACATATATTAGATATCAGGGCATCTTAGCCTATGAAAATCTTGTGTTGTGTATTACCTACAATCTACATTGTCTTGCTGCCATTATTATATGTGTGGATGTTACCAAATTATAGTAAAACAATTATTAAAAGGATATGGATTCCATTTATTGGTACATGATCCCTTGAAATGAGTGCTCCATCTTGAAAATAAGTATAAAACATAAAAGAATTCGATTAGTAATGTCATCTAGATGTTTTTTTATAATAAATGTTTGTTTATACTAAAAAAAAAGATAAAGATAAAGGAGGTGAGAAACATTCCACTTACATTGAAACAAACATATTACCCAGGGGCAACAATAGCAATAAGTATTGTCTTAGAGTAGTAAGAGTTGTGTGGTACCATCTACAATGACATTGGATGATGTGGTATTCAATGCAATCATATTCAATAAATGAATAATAGGAACTTTGTATGTCAACCTTCAATTAGACATATGCAAAGAATGCAATTAATTTCAAGGAGTAGAATTAAAAAAAATGTAAAATGTTATAACCCTGGCAAGCTCAACAATAATATAGGGATACAAAGATTATTGTTTGACACCATTAAAGATATTAAGGTATTCTCTTGAAAGATAGGTAGTAAGGTGTCCCTAGTGTTGCCCCAAATAGAGTTATAAATGAAAGTAGCCACAAATACTAGTTAAAAGATTTGATAAGCTCAAAAAAGTGTGAGATATCATTATGATTAAGAGTTATCCCACAATATTGGGTTACACTTTTTGGTACATCTTGATTTTTGCTGAAATTATACATTTTTAAAAAAATATAATGATTTAAGCTTTAAGAGGTTCAATTTGAAGTAATTAATTGAGGAGAATAATATCAAAGGCTCTTAAATCAAAATTTCTTGGATAAAGCCTCTCTACTTCTAAATCATACTTGCAATGGAGTCTCCTTCGCACCTATCAAAATGCTGATAAAAAATCACTTATACGTTAGCTTTTGGGGGGTCAAATGAATTCATTTAGAAGTTTTATTTTTTAAGTATTTAGTCCTTATTATAAGCTTTCCAAATAGTATAAATTTTAATATATTTAATTTTATTAATATATTTATGTTTTATTTCTTATGACTGTAGGTTTTTCAATGAAGATTAAGTATTGTGTTTCACACGTGGAAAATTCAAAAAATAGAGAAAAAATGGTAAAAAAATATCTTTCCCTAGGTATTGATATCCTCATTTCAACACAAAAATAATAAGTTAATTCAAATGCATACAAAAAAAGTTATGAATTACGGAATACAACACTATCCAAATTATAATTACTTTATCTTAAAAATTAACAAAAAAATATATATATGTAACAAAAAATTATGAAAAAATATTCATTCACTAGATATTGGTGTGACAATTCTATATTTCAAAAATTAGAATTTCCTTCTTGCTATAAAAAAATGTTATGCATTACCAAATAAATATCAATTCTGAAAAAATGCTAATTACTAAAAATATTGAGTTATTAAAAGTTACATAGTAATATGGACAATTAATTTCTAATTTTTTTTAAAAATATATAATAAGAATCTATATGAAAAATCTCACAAATTAGTAGTTTACTTTATCTTCAAATTCTTAATGGTTTGGTTGCTATAAGTTTTAGAAAGTAAAGATCTCGTGCAAAATGTTGATTTTAGTGTCAAGTTTGGCCAAAAAGTATAACCCAGTATTATGGGATCACCCTTAGCATTAGGAAAAAAAAAAATGAGAATAAGAATGTTAAAACATACTTGAAAGAATGATTAAAATAGAAGCATAAGATGTAAGTGTTGTTGGACGACGTTGAGCAGCTAAATGACATCAAGAGGTAGCAAGAGTTTGATCTACAACAACTAGAGTTGGCTTACCATGCTCACTTCCATCAACAGGAGTTGGAGAGGCAAAGGAGGAGCATATGAATTGGTTGCTTTCTCAAGTACAAAGGTTAGAAGCTCAATCAGTTTCTTTTCCAAATTTATTCTTTGATGAAATTTTACACAAAGCAAGATTTAAACATTAGAATACTGCCAAAACATGATCTTGAAAATCAAGGAGAAAAAATCGAGACCGATGTGATGGTCACACATCAGTCCGACCGACCTTTTTCCAAATTTTTAAGGATGCAAGGTATCGTGATTACAAAGTCAAATCTAACTTAGTGCATCAATCCAAGGTGTTTAGATATGTGAAAATGAAATTTGAAGGTCAAATTAGGACTTTATTAATATAAAATTAATTAGTTAATTAAATAATATAAAATAAAAAGGGGCACACTTAGGGCTAAGGGCCCAATTTTATAATGTGTGGAATGATGAGAGAGGATTTCAGATTTAATTAAATTAATGAATTTAAATGCTTAAAGGAATTTTCAAATGCAAATGCAAGACACCAAGTTGGGTGCTAACCTAAGCGTGAAATTAGACAACCCTAATAAAGGGTGTACAATTTACGATGCTACATGAAGATCAATAGGGTATAAATCATTGTAAAAAGTTGTTGGTACATGATGATAAGCATGAGAATGAAACTATGACTTTTGAAGACCGCAATGATGATTCTTTATTAGGGTTTAAAGAAGACTTTGAGGAAAATATGTTTTGGGATGAGCTAGAGGAATTTTGTTCAAGCTTAGATGTCAAGCCAAAATCTCATAATTTAGAAAATCATAAGCAAATTGAACAAGATGAGGAACAAGAGCTTATTGTCCAAGGTATGAGCCTTGATATCTTTTTAAATTGTAAATAAAATTCTCATGAAGTGAAGGTAGGCAATATTTTACATGAGGATACTAATAAGAAAGTTGAGGAAGATCATTTTACCAGAATCATAGAAGAGTTTTGTGCAAATATTGAAAATGAGACATTACTTTCTAACTTAGAAAAAAGTGAACATCATAGTCAAATAGAGAAGGAAGTCTTTTTTTGCACTTAAATCATATGAGCTAACCTATTCTAACCAAAAAAGTGAAGTTGAAGAAGCATCTCATAGCAAAGAGACCAACAAGAAGAGCTCTAGGTTGGTCTTTTCAATGGGGTGTCCTATAAGGCACCTAGCTAGGATGGAGGCCTACAAAGAGCCAATAGTCAATACTTAAAATGAGGAAGAGAGTGAGTTTGTGTTTGGCATTCAAGGCACATTGCAATTGTATGTTGACATTCTATCTATGATCCATCTTTCATTGAATATGCACAACCATGTAAAATGTTGCAAGTTAATGAGAAAAAGGTACTACTTCACACAATCAGTCAATGGTTTTGTCTGAAATCTTCATTTTTGGTTAGCCTAGTGTAGGTTAGGTTTTATTTTCAATAAGTGTTGTTTACACATAGTTTGGTCTAATTTATTTCTTTCAAGGGTTGAATCACAATGTTTTGAGTCTTTTACGTCAATTTGTTAGTACTTTTGAGGTGTGGACAACAATATGTCAAGTCTGGTAGAGAGTTGTATTGAGTCTTTTAGGTCAGTTTGTTAGTACTTTTGAGTGTGGGTAGAAATATGTCAGGTCCAATAGATATATTTTTTAGGTTTATTTGACTCCATGTCCAATGGATAGGCTCAAGCTATTGGTTTTTTAGATGTTTGGAAGGAAAATATCAAGAAGATGTTGCCAAAAGTGTAATCATTTTTTTATTCCTTTGGTCCAAAAATTTAACTAGGAAAGTATTTGGGAAATGATTATTGATCTTAAATTTGACAATATGTCTCTAAGTGGGATTAGATGTTATTTTATTTAGCCAAGTCAAATGATTTAAGTGCCAGGGTTAAAGGAAAAAATTAAAAATGGGGGAAAACTTATCGAAGCCTTTCCACATGAAACTCTTTGCTTGAGTCTTTAATGAATCATGAAAGAATTATGAGTTTTTTGTTAATGAAGACTCCAAACTCTATGAAAAATAAAAATATAGATGGCTACCTTGGCTTTGAACCATGTTGCAGGTTCATGAAGGACATATGACACATTGCAAAGATAGAAAATTCATCATCCATGCCATATGACCTGCACTTCTCTTTCTTGGAATTTTTCATATTTGTGACATGAACCCACCATGTTTTAGGGGTATGGGAAAATACCTATCCATGCTGAATTTTTTTTTGGAGGATATAGGTTTAATCCTATCTTATCCATGTTGTAAAGGAAAGGGTTAATGTTTGACATGTTGTAGGAAGGACTGAGAGCTTTCACTAGGATCATTTAATCTTTATCTCCACATTCAAACCCCCCCCAAATACAAGCTCTACTTGGCAAGCATCCTAAACTTGTAAATCCATCTTTTAAATCTCTATCAAACCTTGAGAATATGTGTTCTAATATTAAAATTAGTAGATTCATTTTGTTTACTATAAATTTTTGAAATTCCTCATATCTTTATAAAACATATTAATCCTAAAAGCTTTACACAATGATTTTAAATTTTGTCAAGGCCAAATTTGGTCACATGACCTCTCTAAATAGAAAAATCAAGACAATGTATTATGGAAGCTATGTGAGATAAATGGAAGTGAGAAAAGATTAAGATATAGTAGTCTTTCTATAGAAGGATAGGATGAAAATCTTACAAATGAATATGAGAATACATTTAATCACAATGAATGTAGATTGTCAAGACAAAGAGACAACATAAAGGTAGAGTAGGGTTCTCACATGAAGAACGCATTCCAAACAAAGACAATGATAGTCTTATAATTACTCATGCATAGTGAATCATAGCTTAGGATGACAATGAGAAAAGTAGTGAAGGGCTTGAAAGTAGTTCTAAAGTAGTTGTCCAAAGACCTTAACAATGTATAACAGTCCACAATAATAACAAGGGACAATAGTAGTACATAGTCATGAAAGCAAATGAATGACATGATAATGATAATGTCATTTCATATACTATGATAGGCAAAGGATGATAGTTTAGGAGTTAAGGGACAAAACACAGAGACCAAGCGTTGGAGAAAAGCTCATATTAGTGAGAAGGTTACCTTATTAAGTTTCACTTTTTTATTTTAATCCTTGGAAAAGTTTACTAACATCCAAGTGATAAATGTTCAATTGTTTTGAGGCCATTTGTAGGGTATAATGAAAAGCTGGTGTGTTGCCAAATATTAGAGGATAGGGAAGAGCATCATGACAATTAAATTCTCTATTGTGGCATAAGAATGAATGGTATGATATGACATTCTTAGTAAGGTAGACAAAGAACATATTGTTTTGTCACTTAAAATGACAGGATCTATATGACAATGACAGGTCATAGTTGTAATAAAATGAGTCCTAAATAAGGCAAAAAATTATTGTGAAAGAGACACTTACAAAAGAAGTCAGTCAAAGGATTTCATGATAGCCAAGACTTAATAGATAGAAGATGGTAATCACTAAAAGAAAAACAAGACTAAATAAGCAAGGTCATGAGATCTAAAGGAAGCAAGGTTAATAACAGTAATGAAAGATTATAATCAATACCTTCTGAAGCGAGCAAGTTATAGTTAACAATGGTGCTAGAAAAGGGATTGGTTCGAATATGGTAGATAATGAATGAATCTTTCCCTAAAATATTCTTTCCCACCATATAGACAAATCACAAGGCACAAAAGTGACAATGGATGTAGGATTTTTTCACGAACATAAAAGACAATCATAAGAAAGAAAGATAACATGATTTATTATGATAATTTAAGGTTGACTTGATGGTGAATGGAAAAAAACAAAAGGTTGTGATGTTGATTGTCAAGCATGAGAGACATCATTTGAGTGGCTAGATGTCAAAATATTAGTACACTTTTGATAGTGATGTAAAAGGTTATTGTTGCAGGGCATTTTTTAGGTAGAGACAAGAGAAGAAAGTAGTAAAATGAAACGTACAATTTCTCAAAAGTAACAGTCTATAATGGTGCATAGTCAAGGGGTAATAGATGAGTCTCCAATGAATAGGGCTAGGAGGAAAGTGTTATAGTTTGAGACAACTATGAGGGAAATTCAAGGAGATGGATTTGAACATTTGCTTCATATTTTAAAGTAAATAATTAAGATGGTATGAAAGTCAAAGGAAAAGATAGTCACAATAAAATAGTGACAGTCTGCATTAGCAGATAAAATAATATTTGAACATTGTTGATAGTAATTGCAAGTTTTGTTCATAATTTTAAGGAAATATTTAGCATGCTTTGAAGGTTCTTGATCTAACAATGACTATCAAAAGATAATGATAGAAGTGTATGTTGGCATTTTGATGATGTTTGTACTTAGTTGTGATTGTCATTGATGGACACACACTTATTTGCTATATGAGTTATTCTCAATCTATAGTATGTGATGTATTGTTCAAAAAGGTATAATATGCCATTGTATGCATAGTCTTTGTTTGTAGAAGGCTACTAGTGT
This sequence comes from Cryptomeria japonica, assembly GCF_030272615.1. NCBI lineage: Eukaryota > Viridiplantae > Streptophyta > Pinopsida > Cupressales > Cupressaceae > Cryptomeria > Cryptomeria japonica. Next base: position 747,751,729 of record NC_081409.1, read on the forward strand.
TTGCAAAAGGAGCTTACCGGTCAAAGCATGACCGAGGACCTCAAGCGGTACGAGGACCCCAAGTGGCAACCAATCTTTTTAAGATCGGAACTCTATGTTCCAGTTTACCAGTCTTTGTTTGTAAACTAGTAATCGACATACTTTGTTTTGTTAACCAACAAACATGTAAAGTGTGATGAGTTATCATCCACTGACACTGATGTGGTGATTCTGTGTCATGTTACAAATTGTTTCTAGATGCATTGTACCTAGGAAATTGTAGTTTAATCTCATTGGACCAACATGAAATCAGATTCTTATATGAGGACATCATGTCTAGGGTTTTGTGGGTTGCGTAAGAAGATTAGGTCTTTGCAAGAAGGTATCTTGTGACAAAGATTGAACGTGTGAAAGATAGAAGACTGAAGTAATGTTGCAATGCATTAACAGAGAGCAATCAAGGATCTAACTAAGCATTTTGTGCTACTTTGTAGATCACTTACTTGTTGATTACTAATCTCTTCGACAAGTCAGAAACCCTTAACCGAGTAGGCTCAGTCAAGCCTGTTCTAAATCCTCTAACAAGGTGGTTCACAGTTGTGGATCTGAAATCCTTTAACAAGGTAGTATTTAATAGGACTTATCTCCTAATAGAGATCAGGAATCCTAACAGGATCTGTTCTCATGAAGCACATTGTAAGGCATAGTCTGACCTTAACCGATCTAGTTGCTATTTTGCAGATAGTAGACTTGTGAGTTTTACTCACCGTGGTTTTTCCCATTTGGTTTTCCACATCAAAATATCTTATGTTATGGTGATTGTGTTATTGTAGGTGAATGCTTTGTTTTCTATTTGGCTTGTTTGTGTATTAACTGATTTATTGTTTAAAGGGCTATACTGGTCTGTAGTAAAACTGCTTAAGTGTTTGGTAAGGTTTTTGGGTATACTAATTCACCCCCCCCTCTTAGTATTCATCAATTGGTATCAAAGCCAACCTTTCTTTAAGTTTAATCACTTGAAAGGAGATATGGGGGAATACATCATGAGGGAACTCACTCACCATCTGGTTGAATCTGAGAGAGCCTATGATGAACTTAAGGTCAAGTATAAAGCCTCTTTAGCCAAAAGAAGAGAACTTGCCGAGCAAATGCTAGAAATTATTGAAAAAATATTTTCTGATGAAGCAGACATGGACACCCTAGTCAAAGAAGTGGAGAAACTGAATGAGTCCAAAACTAGCCTGAGGAGGGATCTAAAAGGACTGACCATTAGGATGAATCAAGAACTGGAAAACCGAAGAAAAGCTGAGGATATAGTGAAGGACAAGGAGCACAAGATCTTTAAGTTGAATCGAGAAATTGGCACCATTATCGCTTATCTGCAAGAGGGTAAGGAATAGAAAGAAGAAATGCAAGCATAACTCAATGCAGCCATTTCTCAGAATGAAACCCTAATGAAGACCATTGAAGCTCTTTCCAAAGAACTTGCTGAGACAAAGGAGGTATTGCAAAGTTCAATCGGAGCACTACAAAATTGGACCAAAAGTTGGAATCAATGAAGCCATCAAGGGATACCACTAGACTTGGTTTCTCTGCATATGAGGAAGGTGAATCCTTTGGAACCAAGATTGATGCATCAAAAGAGCAACTGATACCTGAGAACCGCAACAAAAGAAAAGGTAAGTCAAAGTTTAAACCTGTATGCTTTAACTATCATAAGGAAGGACATATTGCGTAGGAGAAAGACTTATAATAATTTTCCTTACATGCAAAACAATGTGTATGACCACAAGGCTAGAACTGGTAGATTTAATGGTCATTGTTATGCATGCAATAAGTTTGGGCATAGATCTTTTGAGTGCAGATCGGTTATGAACAACCCTGGAGGCTATGCACCAAGATCAAAAGAAGTTGTCCAAGAACCTCTTATGAATCGGAACCCAAACTGGTATAGAACCTATGACCACTGGTCAAATGGTTATGGAGTGACAAACGGTTGGAGTGCAACCTATGTGATCTGTCATGGTAGCGATCACACTGCTGCAACATGTAGTAGAAAGAATGGAAAGGTGAACATCGGACCATGGAGAGCACCTGGTATGGTATGTTATCATTGTCACAAACTAGGACATCTTGCCAGAGCATGCAGACTGAGACAAAATCCATTGGAAGACAAACCGGTCAACCCAGAAGGTAAAGGAAAGGTCGATGTTGAAACCGTTATGGCAGATATGAACAAAACTTGGAAAAAGAAATCTGAAGAGAAGCCACAAGATGTACCAGTTTCCGCACCTAGTGTGGAGACCCCTGAATCAACAAATTGAGCTTCAAAAATCTTAAGGGGGAACATATCGGTAACAATGTTTTGATCCCCCAGAGTATATCAGTAAAGTGCTTTTATCGGTATTGGTTACCTGTTGACCGACAAAATAAATGAAGTGGTAAAAGGTAAAATTAGGTTTTGTACCATAACGATGATGCATTTATTATGGTAGGTAGGAGCATGTATAAAGGTGACTCTTGTAGTCATTTTTACTTACCTATTTTCGAAGAAGCATTTGTATAACCTAGGCAATGCAACAAAAGCGATCGTCTTGCATTCAAAGAAATCCAGAAAGAAATCTTGTGCAAGACCCAGCAGTCAGTTCAAGATATCCAGAGTGGAAGTCAGAGTGGTAAAGCAAGCTTTTGGAAGAGTGTGTTGTGCTCGACATCGGCGAACCCTAGTTCAGAGTGAAAAGGTATTTTTCTTTGAATCACTCTCATCATTCAGAATTGTTTAGACATGGCTTCTACATCCAAAGTCTCTTCTAGTTCTTCCGCACATGAGGAGTCATCCAAATCTCTTAGGAAGAAGTTGAATTACAATGCCTTATCTCAAATTCTCAAAGGAGTCATTATCAAAGGGGATGTTTCTGGTTATATTGATTGCAGATTGGAAGACCTAGGGTCTTTAGTGATTCACTCCCAATTGAGTTTGTTATGTGGAAAAGATAAGAAGATTAAACCAGAGTACAACATGATCGAGAAGAAGAAATTCCACAATGTTGTATATTTCCTCGAGGAATTCACAGAAGATCATATAAGAATTATTCTTAGTAAGGTTCATGGTGACAAGATGTATCTTGAGTGAACCCATGATATCACACCAGAGGCAATCCATGTCATGACCGGTTTCTGCAATATTCAAGAAGTCCCTGTTCTTCGTAAGGTCACAAAAGCCAAAGTGGAAAAGCTCACTGGTTTTGTAAGCGACAAGCGGACAATGACTGTCAACACCATTAGAGATGACTTGGTGAAGTATGCATGCATGGTGATCGGGTATAGAGTATTTAATGCCAGCAAAATGAATTTTGTTGCTACAGCTGCGGTGAATGCCGCTTATCGAATGATCAAGTAAGATGCAGAGTACGACTTGTGTACCTGCATGCAAAAAAAACTCATGGAAAATTTGAAATCCATCAAAGAGGACAAGGCACTAAGGTTCAAGTTTGGTCAACTACTTGTCGGGTTGTTTTTCTACTTTCAAGGGTTTTTTTCAAGAGTTGGTGATGTTCAATGGTCAAGTGACCTACCGATTACAAGACAAATCAAGGAGAGTCTGCAAGCAGTGGGATCTACTTATCCGAAGATTCTGAATAGGTATTTTGATGAGTTCAGATTGAAGATGAACCAGAGAACAAGGCTATTAGGTGACTTGGTTAAGAAATATGAAGATGATATTTGTTTTGCGATCAGAGCGGATCATTGCATAATGGAAGCGGTTAAGCCAAGAAAAGAGGAAGTTGAGCCTATGGGATATGAAGTGATGAATGATATACTCATTGGGTATGCCTCTACCCTACTTGCTTCACCACTTGATCCAAAGAAGAAGAGGGACGGTACCTACTCTGAGAGAGTTAATCCTATTGAAGTATTGAAGCAGAAGAAGAGGAAAGTTGTGCCATCAGCATCGACACTGGTTACCTCTGCTGCCAGTCCGAAAGTGCCCAAGAGGTCACCATCCAAGAAGAAACCGAAGGCTATTCCGCTAAAGGTATTTGAAAGGAAGAGGAAAACCAAGAATGGAGCATAGGATTCAGTAGACACTAAATCAGAAGATGAAATGAAGAAGATAAGGCAATTAGGTAAGAAGACCAAGCCAACCGGTAATGTACTTGTAACCTCTACACCGGTAAATTTACACATTGCTTCTTACAAGCCTATGACACATTTTCAAAGGACTATAAAGAATACTAGAAGGAAAATTCTTGATGATCTAAAAGATTATTTTGATGATCTTGATGATACTGAAAAGTAGGAGGTAGAGCAAGAACTCATTAAGTATTTATGTGATAATGATCAAGTGCAATCATTGGAAGATGTTGCCCAGTTGAAGCTTCTATGCACAATAGTGGGTGATCAAGTGCAATCATTGGAAGATGTTGCCCATACTGCTGCAGAGAAAAACCATGAAAAGGCACTAAAAGTTGCATTGGTGAAGCAATTTAACGAAGACAAAGACAAGTTGATCCATCAGAGGGATGCTATCAGTCTGGCAATGACTGAAGGACATAAACTTTTGAGCAAAATATGCCAGCCCGATCTATTATGTGATGATGCTATGAAGAAGAAAGGTCAACTTCAATTAGAATTAAAGAAATATATAAAGACCTTCAAATTTCCATATGATTCTTTCATAGTGTATGGGAAAACTATACAGACTCACAGGCAAAAAATTGCCATGATTGATTCAGAGATCTGCAAGCAGACTCAAGATCTGCAACAACTTCAGTTGCTTTTATTACCTAAGTTACAGATTCTTCAGAAGTGCTTTCTGAACATCGAAGCCATTATTGTCACTCAGGAATTGAGCACTATTGATGCCACGGAGGAGTTAGTATTCCACAAGAAGACTCAGAGTGAAATTGCTGCCTCACTCCTAGATACTTGGTCTACAGACATGAAGGAATTTCTGAAAAACTATAAATTCATTTTTGAAAAGTTTTACTCCTTATTGTCATAAACATATACTCTACTTTCATGTTATGCAATATGATTTTGGTAAATCTCTGTGACATGTTCGCATTACTTTGTCATTGTTGGCAAAGGGGGAGTGGTATTGAATGAAAATTTTATGCAAATAGAAGTAGTGCATGCTTGTAATTTTGGCAAAGGGAGTAGTGTATATGCTTAGGGGGAGTAATTTTGGTTATGGCATTATTTTCATTTTGTAAGCACTTAGATGTCAAATTTTCCTAAGTGTTGCCATCAATGCCAAAGGGGGAGATTGTTGGCATTTTGATGATGTTTGTACTTAGTTGTGATTGTCATTGATGGACACACACTTATTTGCTATATGAGTTATTCTCAACCGATAGTATGTGATGTATTGTTCAAACCGATATAATATGTCATTTTATGCATAGTCTTTGTTTGTAGAAGATATCGGTGTTTGCAGAAGGAGCTTATTGGTCAAAGCATGACCAAGGACCTCAAGCGGTACAAGGACCCCAAGCGGCAACCAATCTTTTTAAGATCGAAACACTATGTTCCAATTTATCGGTCTTTGTTTGTAAATCGGTAATCGACATACTTTGTTTTGTTAACTGACAAACGTGTAAAGTGTGATGAGTTATCATCCACCAACACCGATGCGGTGATTCTGTGTCATGTTACAAATTGTGTCTAGATGCATTGTACCTAGGAAATTGTAGTTTAATCTCATTGGACCAACATGAAATCAAATTCCTATATGAGGACATCATGTCTAGGGTTTTGTGGGTTGCGTAAGAAGATTAGGTCTTTGAAAGAAGGTATCTTGTGACAGAGATTGAATGTGTGAAGGACAAAAGACTGAAGTAATGCTACAATGCATTAATAGAGAGAAATCAAGGATCTAACTAATCTCTTCGACAAGTCAGAAACCCTTAACCGGGTAGGCTCAATCAAGCCTGTTCTAAATCCTCTAACAAGGTGGTTCACAGTTGTGGATCTGAAATCCTTTAACAAGGTAGTCTTTTACAAAACTTATCTCCTAACAGAGATCAGGATTCCTAACAAGATCTATTCTAGTGAAGAACATTGTAAGCCCTTAATCGGTCTGACCTTAAGCGGTCTGGTTGCTATTCTGCAAATAGTAGACTTGTGAGTTTTACTCACTGTGGTTTTTCCCATTTGGGTTTCCACATCAAAATATCTTGTGTTATGGTGATTGTGTTATTGTGGGTGAATGCTTTATTTTCTATTTGGCTTGTTTGTGTATTAACTGGTTTACTGTTTAAAGGGCTATACCGGTCTGCAGTAAAACTACTTAAGTGTTTGGTAAGATTTTTGGGTATACTAATTCACCCCCCCTCTTAGTATTCATCGGTGTAGGGTAAAATTAGGATTGTCAAAGTGGAACAACATGGAAGGTTTATCTTGATAGACATAGTATGCAAAGGAATCAAGAAATCAATCAACAATCTTATTGGAGGTATCAAAGATCAAGTCTACTATAAAGTAAGGGCATTGTACCAACTTTATTGGTTGATGGTGATTGTTACAATAAGAAAGGGCTTTCAAGCAAATAAAGGGCAAATCTAATGTTCACCATGTATGAGCAAGGCATTGAAGAGGCTTGCAAGGTCTTGAAATAACCTATTATGAACAATAGTCAAGTACCTAATGACATTTATTAGAGGCTATTGCCTTGAGTTGGGAAGAAAGTGTACAATGAAAGGCGATGAAAGCATGATGATAAACAAGAAGCCAAACAATAAAGTGAATAATAATGGTATTCATGTGATCAATTAACAACAAACCCAAATAAAAACCCTTAACAAGTAGGGAGTGTGTTTTCAAGCATAAATGAGATAGAGCAGACAAATTTGTGACAATGACAAGCATTGAAAGATAATTTTGAAGAAGGGAAATCATGAAGATTGTTACCAAAAATGACAAAGAATGATAATTCTATCAAAGATGATAGACTCAGAAAATGTATTTATGTAAGGACAATCTAACTTGGAGGTCATCCTAAGGTACTTTGAAGACTTTATTGCATAATTAAAAGCAATTTAAATGGGGGTAGTTTTGTACTTCATAATTTTTTTAGCTTGTGAAAAGAGACTTAATGGATGTGGCTACATTCAAGGAGGAATTTCCAGCATTCATCACACTTTTTTAAGTTATGGTTGTTACAAGTGCCAAAAATTAGTTGTATTTGACCCTAAACACATGAATAATGAAAGGTTGGTTGAAAAGAGTATGAGGAAGATATATAGGAGAGTTGGTTAAGCTATCCATGTGATGGAGAGAATATAGGATCTTTTGATGACTTGACTAGTGGGTTGAGTAGATTTAGGAGGGCAATTTAAGGACCTTTTCAAAACAATTGAGCAAATGGAGACTTTTTGACCAAATTGAAGGTATTTCCAAGCATCTAGGAGCAAATTGAGGAACCTCATCAATAGGGGGGTCAGTGTTCAAGAATTTTCTTCATGCAACAACCATTTTAGAGCACTTTCAAGGGTCTTTAATGACCAATTTTAGGTTCATCCAACCCAAAACAAGTTGATGATTTTCTCAGACATTGTTGTACATGTTGGAAACTTTTAGGAGATGTTTCTTAGGCTACTTAAGCTCATTTAGAAATCATTTTTGAGTTAGTTCTTTCTCCTCTTAGTTATGTGTTGTAACTCTTTGTAGTTCTTTTGTAGCAAAAAAATAGTTTTGTAACTCTATCTAGTATTGGAAAAACTCAATTTTCTGAGTAAACACATGACATAAATAAAATTGTATTGAGTTTTGTTCAATCAATAAGATAAGTTGTTGTTACCCTCAAAGAAGTTGTATATTATGTAAAATCTAAAAATAGTTGATGTTATCTTGTGATATATAGTTTTATCCTTGATTCATAGTCCTATTTCTATTACCCTTATATAGAAGTACATGTATTTGTTGGTCATGTTTTGTGTTTGTTCATGGGTTTAATGGTTTAGTTCTATGAAATTATCAACCACAGATATTTTCAACTCCCAAATGTTGTTCTATGTGTTAGACATGAATATGAATTACTTATTCAAGAGCATGTTGATTTTTTGGTGTATCATGTTATAGTTTAACTTATTGGTCATATTATATACATTTTAAAACAATAGTATAGGTTTCAAAAATCATTCAGTGCACCACTGAAGCAGTCACCAGTTAGGAGGGACCTCAAAGAGATCAATCTGGACCGTTCAACAAGAGTAAACACAACAGAAACACAAAGATATAATGTAGGCAATGCATAACAGATTGTATTACAACATGAAAACTGATTACAACAAACCAGTAACAATTTGGGTTACAAAAAACCGGCTCACAGGCCTGCTAGAACATGCTCAAAATATAGAATAGGTCACAATTGGGACCTCAAAACTATAGATCTATCTTCTATGCTCTATCTTCCACCTTTGATACATTATAATACTCAAATACAATGATTTATATGATCCAAGGGGATTCAGTCAGCCCAAAAAGGGATAAAAACCTGAAGAACAAGAGCTAACATGTAAAACCGACAAGGTTGGACTCCGCCAAGAGATTCCTTAGGAAAATCCAAAGAATGAAGTGTAGATCTCAGGAAAAGGTCAACCACATGATAAGGAACATTGAAATCAACACTCAAGGATCCACAAGCTTCAAAAGGGGTTTTGATAGATCACCAAAATAGGTCCAAGCAAGTGGTAACAAGAATCTATCAAGGAAACCGATAGCGATAACTTGCTGAAAAATGATCCAAATGCGACGCGATTTGGAAATAAGAAAGATGATCAAGTCTTCAAGTAGAATCCAATTCCATAGGATCCGGTGAGCCAAAATCGGTACACATAGAAAGAAATGTTGAAAATAAAAATAGGAACCAAAACAAAAAGAAAATGGTTTTTGTTGATGCAAGATTGCCATGAACTAGGGATGCTCTTGCATTACACATTCGGGGTTGTTGAAAAAGCGAGTCTCTCACTTTACTGGGGTCAGAGGGAAACCAAGGCAGTCTACCTTTGCCTGAGAAATCCAAGATGAATATTTAACTACTCTATCCTTCCGCTTCACAAGATACTCCTTATATTGACTGCTCTGGGTACTACACCCAATCCTACTATCCAAAATGTTTGCAATCTGATCTGGTTCCTTCCAAGGCAACTGTTTCTCCAAGCCTGCAATATTGTCTTCACTGAATTTTGGTTCTTGATACTAATGTAGGTCTACAATATTGAATATAGGTGATATGTTTAAGTCATACGATAACTCTACTTCATATGCATTTTTAGAACTAAATTTCCTCAAGATCTTACAGGGTCCAAACTTCTTCATCTGCAATTTGTTATAGGTTCCAACCAGGAATCTCTCTTTTCTTAGATACACCATCACTTCATCACCAACTTCAAATTCCTTATGTCTCCTCTTCTCATCTGCCTTCTCCTTATACTTGTTGTTCATATCTTCCAAATGCTACTTAACTTGAATATGCAAGGCTACCATATGATCTACAAAGTCTTTTGCTTCTGAACTTCTCCTATCTTCACTGCTAATATCTCTTAATTATGTTATACCTCTAGGATGCACTCTGGTAACTATCTCAAAAGGTGTTCTTCTGGTACTTCTATTTACTGAATTATTGTAGGCAAACTTTTCTTATGCTAAAATCAAATCCCAACTTCCGGTTTCATCTCCAACTAAACATCTCAACAAATTTCCCAAGCTCCGGTTAACTACTTATGTCTGTGCATCAGTCTGTGGGTGAAAAGTAGAACTGAACTTCAAATCTGTCTTCATCTTCTTCCAAAGTGTTCTCCAAAAATAGCCAACAAACTTAGTGTCTCTGTCTGAAACTGTGCTCTTAGGTAATCCATGCAATCTCACCACTTCCTTGAAAAATAGGTCTACTACATGTAATGCATCTAATGTCTTCTTACAAGGTATGTAATGAGCCATCTTCAAGAATCTATCCACCACCACAAATATAGAATCATTCCCTCTCAGCGTTATAGGTAATCCTAGTATGAAATCCATTCTTATATCCTCCCAAGGTCTTACCGATACTATCAAAGTTTATACAATCTCACATTCTGACTACTACCCTTTGCAACTTGACAAACTCTACAACTTTGCACATATTTCTTAACATCCTTATGAATTTGGAGCCAAAAGTACTTCTCACTCACCAATGCTACTATTATGTCAATACACAAGTATCCAGACAATCCTCCACTATGTTTCTCCTTTATCAGGTTCTCCCTCATAGAAATCTTAGGTATACAAAACTGAACTCCTTTGAATAACATACCATCCTAAATGAAATAATCCAACCATTTACCATAAACTGAACTCCTTTGAATAACATACCATTCCTTCTTAGCCCCTCTCATGGTCTCAGTCATAGGGTTACAAATTGAACTAAAATTTCTGATGAACTTCCAGTACAGACTGGCCAAACCATGAAATGATCTTACCTCTCTAATGCTTTCCAGTGTAGGCCACTCAACAATTGCTTTCACTTTCTCAAGGCCCATCTTCAAACCATCAGCAGATATCACAAATCCCAAATAGACTAACTCTTCCTTCATGAAACCACACTTCTTAAGATTTATCAACAAATTCTCTTCTCTCAACCTCTCTAAAACTTGTATCAAATGTAACAAATGCTCCTCTTTTGTCTTATTGAAAATCAGAATGTCATCCAAATACACAATAACAAACTTACCCAAGAATTTCTTCAATATCTCATTCATCAGCCTCATCAAAGTACTTGGTGCATTAGTTAACCCAAAAGGCATCACCAACCATTCATACAGTCCTTCATTTTTCTCAAATGTTGTCTTCCACTCATCTCCTTCTCTGATCCTGATCTGATGATATCCACTCTTCAAATCTATCTTTGTAAAGTATTTTGCTTTGCTCAAACAATCCATTGTGTCATCCATCCTAGGCAAAGGAAACCGATATTTCACTGTGATCTTGTTTATTGCTCTGAAATTAGTACACATTCTCCATTCTCCATTCTTCTTAGGTGCTAATACTACTGGTACTTCACAAGGGCTCAAACTTTCTCTGATCAAACCTTTCTTCAACAACTCCTGCACTGGTCTATTCAATTATTCATTCTCTGTCGGTGTGCAACCTTGTTAGGCAAACTAACTCTAGGAACCAAGTACATGCAATGACTACTACTTCTCATAGGTGGAAATCCATCAGGCACATTATCTGAAATGAGGTCTTCATATTTTGTCAACAATTCTTTTATCTCTTCTGGTTCTTCTTCTTCTGGTTTTGGTTTCTCAGTCTTCTTAGGAATTAAGGCAAAACAAACATTCTCATGTCTCAACCCATCTAGGAATTTCCTTCCATCCACCAAATAGATTCTAGCATTCATACAAACTTCATTCTTCAAAGGTTCCTCCAAGGGCAACAAGGTTTGCTTCATCCCATTGGCCACAATAGTGTATGTATTCTTCCTCCCATCATGTATAGGCTATCTATCAAACTGCCAAGGTCTACCCAACAAAAGATGACAAATATCCATAGGCATAATATCACATAAAACTTCATCATGATAATTCCCAATTTTCAATTTCACCAAACATTGCTCACTTACTAACAAATTATGTTCATCCTGAATCCATGTTATCTGATATGGCTTAGGGTGTTTCAACCTTTCCAAATTCAACTTATTCACCATCTCCTCTAAAATAAGATTATTTAAACTACCACTATCAATAATAAATTTACAACACTTATCGGATACCTTACATTTGGTCTTGAACAAATTCTTCCTCTACAAGGGCTCTTCATCTACCCGGTATGACACAAAGCTCTCCTTACCATCAACAGTTCTCCATCTTTCGGTTTATTATCTGATCTAGTGGGATTTTCTTCCACCATTGTTGCTCTTCCGGTATTCTTCATCTTCTTGCATTCAAAAGCACAATTTCTTTCTCCTCAACAGTTATAGGAAGTTCCTCTAAATGTCCTCTTGTCATGTCTTCCAAAATTCTCATTCTAGTAGCCATCTGGTTCTCTCCTCTGGTAGACATTTCTATCATCTTTTCGGTATGAATTACCTTCTTTTCTTACTTCCTTGTCCTTGTTCTAATCTTTATAGGTTCCTCTTCCTCCTTTAAATCTACCTCCAGTAAACCTTCCACCTCTACCTCTCTTCCTCTACTCATGTCTTTTGTTTAACTTCTCTTCTGCCTTTAGGGTATACTGGTAAGCCTCTTCAACACTCTGTAATTTGATCAAACTGAGTTCATCTTGTATATACATTTGTAATCCATTCAAATATCTTAAAACTTGTTCAACTTCATCATCAACATTCCCGGATATGATATTCAACTTGTAAAATGCTTCGGTGTACTCCTTCACACTAGATTCCTTATGTCTCAAATTCTGCAACTTCCAGAATAGATTCACATGATAATAAACTGACATAAAATTTTGATTACAACTTAGAAACCATCAGATCGCATGTCTTAAATCTTCTCTTTACCTCTCCTTTGTCTATCAATTTGCAAATGTTCCCACCAAAGAGATTCATGACCTTTCAATTGGGTACATGCATATTTCACCTTTTCTTCTGTAGTGTTTTCAAAATGAAAATATTTCTCCATCTCTGAGATCCAATCCATCAATTCATCTGAATCCAAATTTCCATCGTATTCTAGTGGGGTAAAATATGGTTCAGTATTCACCCTACCCAAAACCCTCAAAAACCTTTCCTCATCTAGATCAACCACCAGTGGGTTTACTTGTTCTATCGGGGCTTCTTCTCCTTCATCTTCACTTACATCTTCAATATGTCAGCCTCTTCTCTAGGATGTCTCCAGGGCTTCCAACCAGGATGCTATACCTTGCAACATTTCCATCACAATAGGGTCTGCATTGCCACATGCTCCACCATTCCTAGTTCCTCTTCACGCCATCTTTTACATTGGTCCTCTGTAGCTGCAGGTTGCATCCTCAGTCTGCCACCCTACAACAAAATTCTGAGGACACACAATCTCCAGAATGAAGCTCACTTTGATACCACTTGAAGTAGTCACTAGTTAGGAGGGACCTCAAGGAGATCAATTCGAACTGGTCAGCAAGAGTAAACACAACAAAAATACAAACATAGGATGGAGGCAATGCAAAATAGATTGTATTACAACATGAAAACTAATTACAACCAACCGGTAACAATCTGGGTTAAAGAAAACCGACTCACAGGCATGCTAGAACTTGCTCAAAATACAAAATAGGTCACAACCGAGACCTCAAAACTATAGATCTATCTTCTATGCTCTATCTTCCACCTTCGATACATTCTAATGCTCAATTACAATGATTTATATGATCCAAGTGGATCCGGTCGGCCCAAAAAGGGATAAAAAAATGAAGAACAAGACCTAACATGTAAAACCAACAAGGTTGACCTCCACCAAGAGATTCCTCTAGAAAATCCAAAGGATGAAGTGTAGATCACGGGAAAAGGTTGACCACATGCCAAGGAACATCGGAATCAACGCTCAAGGCTACGCAAGCTTTGGAAGGGGTCCCGGTAGATCACCAAAATAGGTCCAAGCAACCGGTAACAAGAAACTGTCAAGGAAACCAGTAGAGATAACTTGCCGGAAAATGATATACTAATTTTAGGAATCTCGACCTGCATACATGAATTGTGAAAATTAAATTTGGACTCTTAAGGACATCAAGGAAACTTGGTTTTAGGAAAATTCACTAGATGCTTGGCATTTAGGATTTGGAACTTGGCATATTTTGGCCTTGGATTTGTCTATCAATAATCTTGGTCTGACATCATCATGTTGGATCATGTGAAGCTTGACTCTTCATCATGCTAAGGCCAATGTATTGCACTTTGAAACTTGATTCAGGCCTTAAAGAGGTTTGGTGAACTTGAATCTATATCCCTCATAATAAAATTAAACCCTAAGAAAGACCTTGGAAACTTGAAATTGGATTGAAGAGAGGAGATTTGATTTCGAGTTTTGGAATTAAAATCATTTTTTGAATCATATTTGGCAGTTCTGTTGTTAAAATCGGACTATGGAATGAGATTGGAAATTCACCTTGAACTTGGTTCTTGGATTTCATGTTGGAATTTCTTCCCAAACTTTGGTCTAGGAATACAAACTATATTTTTCAAGTAATACTTTCCTACCACTGAGTTTTGACCCCTTTGTCTTAGTTCTTGTCGCATGTACATTTCATGAAATTTGACCTAAGGAGTATATTCTAGAGTTTGGGTCTAGGAAGTCTTTTTGGATAAAATCCTAATTCTCTTCCCTCGACGAAGTTCGGCTCATGCATATGGTAATATTTTATGTTTGTAAAAGTATTAGGATAAAATCCTAAGACCTTTCCCTCAGCCAAGTTTGACTTGTGATTTTGTAGTGTGTTATTTATTCAACTCCTCTTGCCTAGGTTGAGTTTGCTCATTCATATGGGTTGTTTGATTTAGGTTCTCAATTCATCCTTTATGCTTTTATGTGCAATATTTTCTTTTCGCTTAGGCTTTTGGTCTAACAACTTTACTCTTTCCTTAATGCTCTTTCTATTCCTAAGTTCTTCCTTGGGCCAAGTTTGTCTTGAGCTCTCATTCACTTTGTTTTCATGCTCTCTCACTTGTTCCTAATATGCAATCTAAGTAATCTTAAGACAACACTTCCTCTATTTCAAACTTAATGAGAAATTTCAATGCCATATGATATTTAATGTCAAAAATTCTTCAATGACTTATTTTGAGTCATTCCAATTGAAACCTTATTGTTTGATTTTGACTATCCACATTTGTATGATGTATCTTGAATATACAATTTTTTGTCCCTTCCAAACCCTTACAAGATTGAATTTATATGTTAAACTCCCCTCTCTTCTTTTCTCAACAAGATATAAGTGTTGTAAAACACCAAATAAGCAGACAAAAACAAAGAGGGTTCCCTGTCCCAAATGGGGCATTTGTGTACAACACAATAGAGGACAATAAACATCATAGTCTTTCTCTCATCATGTTTGCAGATAAGAATTGTAACTTTCTTTCTTCTCTTGATATATCTTTGGAGGTAATCAAGAGGACTTCATTTGCTCCATATTTTCTTTAAAAAAAATTCTTGGGTAATTTGTTCTATATTTGTATGATATTAGTTATGAATCTTAGCTTTATAATCTTATGGAGTTCCATTAGGAGTATTTTAAAATACACATTGTGTAAAATAGTGTGGCTAAAAATAGGTACATATGTATCCTCTTTACTTCGATGATTTTATTACCATGAACGTATTTTAAGCATTGATGGACCCTGGATGGAACCACCCTTAGTTGTCCAAGCCAAGGTATTCTAAATGACACAAAAAATTATCACAATCTACGAGAACATAAATTAAAACCTTAATTTTCTTGGACTGTACTTGGAGAGGCAATAGTATGTCGTAGAGTCAAAAATTACATTATTTACTAATTATACTCTATATATTGCACTTATTTTGGGGTTCATGCATATGACATATTTAGTTGTCAATTTAGTATGTACTCTCAACTTTATTCCTAGTAACACATAAGTCAAACAAATCATTATTTATTTCTAATTAGTTTTTCATGCTTTTGTGGACTCAACTCAAGTAGGATATCATCATGTTTGTAGTAGAGTCCATAAGGTTCAAACTATGCAAATTTATTATAAAATATATTTATTCTAGCATTTATAATTTTTTAAATGGATTCTTGATGAATCTCAAAGGGCCCTTTCCTATAAATTAAATCTACATAAACCAATCCTTTGAATATTATTTTATTTTAGCATTTTGTCCACGACTTCTTCTTTTTATTACCTCTATACTTGTTGCATATCCATTTGTGTTTCTATAGTTTCTTCTCTTACTACAAGATGATAATTGCTTCTTAAAAAAAAGCTTATAGTTGAGCTCCCTGTAGTCCCCATTGATATTTTTGTTACTTCCAATAATTATTTTTCCCTTCCATACAAATATCATTGCACACTATAAGAACCCATTAGGATTCTTATAGTTTCTTAAATTTTTCTTTTTAGTCAACAAACAATACACTAAGCTAAGAGAACATACTATTTATTTTCTATTTTGGCTATTGTAGGATTGAAATGTATGTAACACGGACCTAACTTGGGTAGGCTCCCAAATAGTTCCAACATTTGATTCACAACTATAAGTCCAAAATTAATATTCCACCTCCAAACACATTAAAATTATTTTTGCAAGAATGGATGTGACTATATTTATTCTCTTTCTATTACTTTCTAAACATTTTGAGTGCTAGGAATCTACTACAACTATATCATTTGTCTATGTACCAGACTAAAGAGTATGTATTATTACTATAAGTCAATCTAAATGAATTATTTTTATGTTTTCAATTTATCAAAACGTATGCAGAAAATAGTGAGCTAATAAAGATATTCAATGAGTCCACTGGATTGAATGTTTTCTTGCTTCTCCTTCAACTGATCTACAGTCAGAGGACCAGTAGGAGGTAAATACTTAGTAACAACATGCTACTAGAACTGAGCACCCATACCTTTGACATATATCTTCATTCTAATACTCCATATCCAATAGTTATCCTTAGTGAACTTGGGACCCTCCTTCATCATCTTCCTTGGATATTTTCCTCGAGCGGTTAAGCTTCTGCACAAAGAGGACCTAATGCTCTGATACAAATTGTTAATGTGAGGATCCAATTAACACTGAGAGTGGGGGGAGGTGAATTAGTGATAACAACAAACTAAAAAATTTCACCAATCTGAACTATACTTCTCAAAAAAATATATAATCAGTACCGGTAGCTGATCTAACATTCACTTAATGCAGATTTACCAAAACATTACTGGTACCAACTTTAGTGTTCACCATAAAGTAAAGACATAAAATGCATAATCGATTTACAACATGAACACAAGGATTTTTCACGTGGAAACCCAAATGGGAAAAACCACGGTGGGAATTGGTACCCACAAAATTTGCACTCTTTCGAAATACACCTTGTTAGGAGCCTAGCCCAGTTAGAAGCTTTACAATAATGCCTGGTTGGGAGAAAACCCTATTAGGAGTCACCTGATCAAGGGATTTTACAACTTAGCTCTATTAGGAGCCTTACCATGTTAGGAGTAACATCGCTAGAGGATTTAAACTCAAGTTGTTGAGCTACTCGGTGAAGGGATCTACAAAATCAGCCTTGTCAGGATCTACCTGGTTAAGGGATTTTAGTGTTGCTGCAACTGTTAGGAAACAATAGATAAATGATCCGATCAATGCACTTATTGTTAATATAGACCCTCTTCATCTCCAATCTTCTTCTCTCATTCAAACATCTCAAACTAGTTCGACATATACACACTTCTCAGATCATCGACACACTTAACCTTCTCAAACTCAACCTAAATAGACTTTACAATTAGGTCAGTTACAAAACCCTAACCTACAATGAATCTACATCATATATCATATCATATCATTACAAATTATTACAATTCATCATACAGATCATTACAAAAAATTTAAAGACAATTACAGTCGTTGAATGATCAAAACTCATCACCACACATCGATCTAATAAGCTTTCAAATCCTTATCACATTCTGCTAAGGACTTTGTTGCTTTCCAAGAAATTCAATCCTTGAATGCACTAAAACAACATCTTATCTCTTCACACGGATTCTGACACGTCATCATCAACTTATGAATATGAAAAGAATTGTCACCAAACCATAAAACATCACCGGTCCAAAGATCTTGATACCAACTCTAAAACCCTGGCTGTTTATACAACAATCAAATACAAACATGACTTCCGATTTTCCAAACATGATGCGGTTCATGTCATAGACTTATTATGATATCATAAGCATACATTCCAAACCACAAAACATAACTCAACATGGATCACAACCGCAACCATCTCCTTCTCTATTCCTTCTTACCGGTTCACTGCATTACCGATTAGACTTAACCAATAGATTTAGATGACATACAAAGAATAAACAAACATGGACAAATATGGTTTCCATCAATGACAACATAAATAACTGATCATCAAGCATCATATCATAATTATATCATCACCAACAGTCCTTTACTATTACACCATCATCTTCATCAATTATGCCAATATGCCAACAATCTCCCCCTTTGGCATTGATGGCAACACCAAAAACTGCAACATCAAAAACTCATCATGAAACATGTTAAGTCTGTTGAACATCACTGTCTGTTCATCATTTCTTCTCCTTTTCTCTTTATTGATCTTCTCATGTTTCTTCTCCCCATGACTGTTACATTTCTTCTCCCCCTTTGACTGTTGCATTTTTTCTCCCCCTTTGACAACAATGCCAAAGGTGCAAAGGCATCTTCTGTCATCATCTCAACTTCTCCCCCTGAGGAGTATCCCACTTCTCATCAATTCATAGTGAAATATATTCAATGAGTCCACTGGATTGATGCTTCCACATCTTCTTAGTTGAGCTTGGGTAGGGGTATAACCCCTAACTTACCTCTGAGATATTCAAAGGTAGCCTTGGGCAATGGCTTTGTGAATATATTTGCCAACACCTCTTTACTAGATACATGCTCCAATCTCACTTTCTTTTCCTGAACTCTTTCTCTTAGAAAGTGATACTTCAACTCAATATGTTTAGTCCTTGCATGTAGTACTGGGTTCTTGGATATTTTGATAGCACTAATATTATCACAATGTATTATCATCGGTTTTGTCATATCTTAATTGAATCCTTTCAAGACATGTCTCATCCAAATAGCTTGTGTAAAATTCATTGATGCAACCACATATTCTACTTCTGTTGTCGACTGAGACATAGAAGTTTGTTTCTTACTGGTCTAGGATACCAATCTACCACCTAAAAAGAATGTGCCATCGGTTGTGCTCTTCCAATCATCCACATTCCCTGCCCAATCAACATCAGTGAATACCTGCAAAGAAAAATTGTCTCTGTATGGATACCATAATCAATAATCAACTGTCCCTCTAAGATATCTGAATATCCTCTTCACTACTATCAAATGTGTCTCCTTAGGGATCTTCTGAAATCTTGCTACTAATCCAACTACATGGGCAATATTTGATCCACTATGAACAACATAGTGAAATTTTCCAATCATAGACTTGTATTCCTTCTCATCCATGGAGGGTAAATCATCCTCTTTTGACAATCTGCAATTGGTAACCATAGGAGTTCCAACCAGTTTACAGTCTTCTATTCCAAAGGTCTTTAACACTTCCTTCACATACTTGGACTGACAGATAAAAATTCCACCTTTCAACTGTTGGACATGTAATCCAATGAATTTTTTTATCTACCTATCAAAGACATCTTAAATTATTTCTTCATCTCATTTGTAAAAGTCATACTCATATCATCATTTCGAGAAAATATGATATCATCAACAAATACTTCTGCAATCAACATCTTGTCTCCTTCAGTCTTCAAATAAATATTGTTGTCCTCACTAGTTTTCTGGAATCCTATCTTTATCAGATGTGCATGAAGTCTTTCAAACCATGCCCTTGGTACTTGCTTCAATCTATATAATGCCTTATGTAGTTTGCATACCATATCCTTATCTTCTGTCGATGCAAACCCATCTGGTTGTTCAATATGCACTTCTTCTTCAAGAATACCATTCATAAATGCTAACTTAACATCCATTTGATAGATTTTAATTCCTTTAAATGCTGCAAATGTAAGTAGCATCCAGATGCCTTCAAGCCTAGCAACCTATGCAAAGGTCTCTCCATAGTCTTCACCTTCTTCTTGTGCATACCCTTTGCATACTAGTCTTGCTTTGTTTCTAACAACTTCTCCATCTTCATTCAACTTGTTTCTAAATACCCATTTTGTACCAATGACATTTTTATCACCAGATCTAGGAATAAGTGACCATGTATTGTTTGTCTCAATCTGATCAAGTTCTTCATTCATTGCATTTAACTAGTCATCATCCTTAAGAGCTTCTCTAACTGACTTCGGTTCAACTGTAGAAATCAGACAAGAGCTTTCTCTGATTTTTCTTCTAGTCTATACTCCAACATTCTTGTCACCTATGATATGGTCTTTAGAATGATTTAACCTTACATATCTAGGAATTACATGTTTTGGTGCAGCAACTTCTTCTTATTCTTCATTTTCTTCATCTACCGGTTGAGAATCTTCATCTGCATTGTTCTCCTCAACATCTTTCTTCACATCTGGTTCAATAAACACAAGTTTTTGTTCATCATCTGCTAGATTAGATTTACTGGTATCATTAGATTTATTAGGAAATTCATCAACTTTACATTCACACTCCCCACAATATTCTTTGTCCTTTTGTTGTAACACTTGAAAGCTTTGCTCTTAGTGGAGTAGCCAATAAATGTTCCTTCATCCCTCTTAGCATCAAATTTACCAGTATAATCATCTCTTTTTATAAAACATCTACTACCAACAACTTTGAAATAACTAACATTAGGAATACATACATACCACAACTCATAAGGTGTTTTATCATTACCTTTCTTCACTAGTACCCGGTTCAATGTGTAAACAACAGTACAAACCGCTTCTCTCCAAAACATCTTAGGTACATCTCCTTGTATTAGCATAGTCCGAGCTACTTCAAATATAGTCTGGTTTCTCCATTCCACAATACCATTATGTTGTGGTGTTCTTGGTGCAGATAATTGCCTCTTTATTCCATTTCATCACAATATCTTACAAACTCATCTGATGTAAACTGTCCACCCTGGTCAGATCTCAGGCACTTAAGATTCTTACCAGTTTTCTTTTCAACGAAGGCCTTGAATGCCTTGAACTTGTTGAAGGCTTCTGACTTCTCCTTTAGAAAAGTAACCCACATCATCCTTGAAAAATCACCAGTAAACAACATGAAATACCTATCACCGTTAAAAATTATAGTCCTCATAGGACCACATAAGTCAGTGTGCACCAAATCAAGAATATGCTCAGAAGAAAAATATTTGCTCTTAAAAGAAGAAGTAGTCATCTTACCCAACTGACATTCTTTACATAACACATTATTTGGCCTAACAAGTTGTGGCATACCTCTTACCATACTAGATTTGTTGACCTTAACCACATTATCAAAGTTCACATGACAAAACCTTCTATGACATAACCAACTATCTTCAACCTTCGCAACCAAACAATTGTTCACATTAGCATTCAGATGGAATAAGTTACCTTTAATTTGCTTACCAGTAGCAATTAGTTCTCCTTTTCATCCTAAGATCCTGCAAACTCCATTCTTAAACTCAAGATGATAACCTTTGTCATTCAACTGACCAACATTCAACAAGTTATGTTTTAAACCTTCAACCCAAAATACATCATCAACATTGCTTGTTCTATTAAAAAAGATATTACCTTTACCTTTAACCATACAAGGTGAATTGTTTCCAAATCTTACCACACCCCCATGAAATTATTCAAGAGAAAGAAACTTGTTCTTATCACCGATCATGTGGTGTGAGCAACCACTCCCAATAATCCATTCATCATTGTTGTCAATGCGAGATACTAAAGCCTTCTTATCAGACATATCTTCCTTAAAGACAACAAAAATAATCTCCTCATTGTCTTCATCCTCAGATTCTTCATTTGTAATTCCTTCATCAACTGCAACATAGCACTGTTTCTTTCCTTTTCCTTTATATTTTCTAAACTTTTCATTTTGATCATTATTAGGACAATGTGCAGCAATATGTCCTATCTTGTTACAAGATAAACATTTGAGAGGTAACTTACCTTTGTACTTACCAATGCCTCTAGGAAGTCTTTTAGCCAATAGAGCTTCAAATTCCATCAGATTTCCTTCATCATCCATATCAGCTTTACTACCACCAAGATGACTTGACCTGCATTCATGACTTTGACAAACATCTTTTCCTTTTCTCACCAGTACACTAGATACAGATGCTTTAAAAGCAAATTATGTCTTAGGTACACTATTATCAAAACTATTTAACTCAAAAGCAGTGAGTTTACCAATCCAAGAATCAATAGTAACCTTATCCTTAGTAACTGACCTCAAATCTTGAATATTAGATACTCTAATTGCATAGGCAAGCAATAGGGTTCTAAGCATTTTACTTACCACAATGTCTTCTTCTATAGTACCACCAACACTTTTGATTCCACCAACAACTTCTTTAAGCCTCTGTCCATACTGAGTAATATTTTCCCCTTCCATCATTTTCATATCATCAAACTTTCCTCTAAGAGTCTCTTCCTTAGCTTTTTGAACATGCTTATCACCACCATAGATTAATTATAATTTCTCCCAAACTTCAAAATCAGTCTCTAAACCTTGGACATCAATATATTCAGTATCAGATAGTGAACTTACAATGGATTCGAGTGCTTGAATGCAATCTTGTTGCTCCTTCAACTGATCTACAGTCAGAGGACCGGTAGGAGGTACATACTTAGTAACAACATGCTGCTAGAAACGAGCACCCATTCCTTTGATATATATCTTCATTCTATCACTCCATATCCGGTAGTTATCCTTGGTGAACTTGGGACCCTCCTTCTTCGTCATCTTCCTCGGATCTTTTCCTCAAGCGGTTAAGATTCTACACAAAGAGGACCTAATGCTCTGATACCAATTGTTAATGTGAGGATCTGGTTAACACTAAGAGGGGAGGGGGTGAACTAGTGATAACAATAAACTGGAACTTTTCACCAACATTGAACTATACTTCTCAAAACAATATATAACCAGTACAGACAGTTGATCTAACAATCACTTAATGTAGATTTACCAAAACATTACCAGTGACAACTTTAGTGTTCACCATTACGTAAACACATCAAATGCATAATCCATTCACAACATGAACACAAGGATTTTTCACGTGGAAACCCAAATGGGAAAAACCACAGTGGGAATTGCTACCCACAAAATTTGCACTTTTTTGGAATGTGCCCTGTTAGGAGCCTAGCCCAGTTAGAAGCTTTAGAATAATGCCCAGTTAGGAGAAGACCCTATTAGGAGTCACCCAGTCAAGGGATTTTACAACTTAGCTCTGTTAGGAGCTTTACCCTGTTAGGAGTAACCTCATTGGAGGATTTAAACTCAAGTTGTTGAGCTACTCGGTGAAGGGATTTACAAAATCAGCCCTGCTAGGACCTACCCAGTTAAGGGATTTTAGTGTTGCTGCAATTGTTAGGAAACAACAGATAAATAATCTAATCAATGCACTTCTTGCTAATACAAATCCTCTTCAGCTCCAATCTTCTTCTCTCATGCAGACATCTCAAATTGGTTTGGCATACACACACTTACTTGATCACCGACACACTTAGCCTTCTCAAACTTGACCTAAATAGACTTTACAATTGGGTTGGTTACAAAACCCTAAACTATAATGAATCTACATTATATATCATATCATATCATTACAAATCATTACAATTAATCATACAATTCATTACAACAAATTTCAAGATAATTATAGCCATTGAGTGATCATAACTCATCGTCGCACATCGATCTAATAAGTCGTCAAACCCATATCACATTCTTCTAAGCACTTCGCTTCTTTCCAAGAAATTTGATCCTTGAACATGCTAAAACAAAATATTATCTCTACACATGGATTCTGACATGTCATCATCAACTTATGAATATGAAAAGAATCACCGCCAAACCATAAAACATTACCGGTCAAAAGATCTTGATACTGGTTCTAAAACCCTGGTTGTTTATACAATAATCAAATACAAACATGAATTCTGGCTTTCCAAACATGATGTTGTTCATGTCATAGACTTATTATGATATCATAAGTATACATTCCAACCCGCAACACCTACCTCAACACGAATCACAACTGCAACCATCTCCTTCTTTGTTCCTGCTTACCGGTTTCACTGCATAGCTGGTTAGACTAAACCAATAGACTTAGATGACATACAAAGCATAAAAAAACATGGACAAATATGGTTGCCATCAATGACAACACAAATAACTGATCATCAAGCATCATATCATAATTATATCATCACCAATAGTCCTTTACCGGTACATCATCATCTTCATCAATTATGCCAATATGCCAACATACTGCAACTATATTGTTTATCTATGTACTAGACTAAAGAGTATGTATTATTAATGTAAGTCAATCTAAATGAATTCTTTTTATGTTTTCACTTTATCAAAACGTATGAAGAAAATAGTGAGCTAATAAAGATGATTGAAAATATAAAACTAACAACCTAAGCAACACAAAAACCGGCAACACCCATGATTAGGACACTTTTAAAAAGGAAATTTAGATAAAACTATTAACAATAAATGATAAGAAAACTCTAAATGTCCCTTGTTTTGATGTGCGCTCAACTTCATGCTTCCAAGGGTACTTGAAAATTGTCCATAATGATTGAATATGCAAATTAAGCTAAGTTGGGTGCAAGATGTATGTGGATTGTGATTTCAAATTGACATGGAAACAATGCTTATGCGAATGAAGGTGAGGATTAATGAAGGAAATGGATGGATTGAATAGGCAAGGGTGAGATAGTGAGGATGCTTGGGAAAGTGCCACTTGTCCCACTTGAGGACAAGTGGCAATGCAAGAGGTGAGAAATGTCCTTCTCAAGGCCAAGTGTCATTGCTCAAGATGACAACAAGAGACACATGTCCTTTTGGGAGAGACACCCAAATATTTGATTCTTTTCTAAATATTTTAATAAATAAGGAATGTGCACACAATTTGGATAAGGTTGGTTGAAAGGATAGGGTTGGTTAGAAACCAAGGTTAGTTAGTGGGGTTAGGCTTAGGAAATGGGCTAGACAAGAGTTAGAGTTAGGAGCCATGTGCTCCAAATGGATTATTTGAATTATTTAATTCAAATAAAGAAGAATAAGAAGAAAAAGGGGACACGAATTAAATTAAATAATTTTATATTTATTTTTTAAAAGAAGAAGGGTAGGGGAATTAATTAATTAAAATATTCGACGCCACACATTAATTAATTAATTGGACATGGTTTGATTAATTGAATTAATTTAGCCAAAAGGGATGCTATAATAAATTAAATAATATTAATTACTCAATTAATATATGCGACCAAAGGGATTAAATTTTATTAAATTAATTAATCAAATTTAAGTGTCTATATTTTCTCCCTCTTTGCAATGACGCTAGAATAGTGTTGGTGCAAAGAAAATGAGACACGAATGAATAGAAGAGATAGGGCGACAAGATGCCCCAGACAAGACTGGTGACCAATTTCATTGAGAACATTTTTGAGGATTCACAATAATGTTTTGTTGGTTTCCTCAGCCTGGTCGTTACCTTGTGGATAGTATGGAGTAGACCAACAATGCTGGATATATAAAGTGCAACAGAGATCACACGTGTTAGTTTTTGAAAGGGGTATCATTATCCGTAATGGTGGTGTAAGGGACTCCATAATGATAGATGATATGATAAGGGTTAACTTGGAAACCTGAACACCAGTGGTGAGGGTGAGAGGGATGGCTTTGACCTACTAGGTGAAGTATTCAGTAGCAGTGATGATAAAAGTGTGGCCATCGAATTAGGGGGGATGGATCTTACTAATGAGGTCAAGGCCCCATGTAGAAAAGGGCCACGATGCCACAATAGGCTTTAAATCTTGTGTTGGGACATGAATTGGATCTTCATGTCATTGGAAGGGCAGACACTTCTTGGAAAACTACATTAGTCATGTTCCATAGTGGGCCAACAATATCCGACTCGTAGGAGTTGTTGGCATTCATTTTGGGATAGGTTAGGTGGAATGGTACCATCTTTAAGGTATGTATAGATGTCTTGGTACCAAGGTGATTGGGCACCAATAATGTTAAACACCATCTTGTGTGAGATGTCTTGAATGTAAGATGAAGAAGTTGCTTGACCAAGAGTTCATAGTTGGGATTAGTTGATTCCATATCCAAAAGTGACCCTATGGTAGCCATGGCATCAAAAAATCTATTATGTACTCTTGGGATCTTATCAAAGACAATATAGACAAGAGATTATTCTTAAGATCATCAACCATCCTTTTATAAGGCAGTGATTTGTCATCTTTGGTTTGATAATCATCATTTACTCGACTAATAACCAATTGAGAGTCTCCATAAACTTGTAAATCTTTGATGTTCCACTAAATGGTTGTCTCAAGATCTATTATCAAACCTTCATATTCAGCTACATGGGAATGCCAACTTGAATGATTTTGGAATGAGGTCTCCTTGAGGGGTGACAAAAACAAAACCTACCCCCAATCCCTTTTGAGTGTGTGAATCATCAAAATAAAGCTCTCGGGGGGGGGGGGGGGGGTTTGAGTTGTGATGGTGCAGACATATTCATTAGGAAAATTTGTGACTAGCCAATAAGCATCTACCAATGGTGTCTCGACTAGTTGATCTATGATAACTTGTCCATTAATATCCTTTCTATCCACATGTTGAATATCAAATTCACTAAGAAGCATTACCCATTTTGCCATGCGATCTGTGAGAGTTGTCTTGGTTAACAGATACTTCAAAGGATCAATCTTACAAATGAGTTGGATGGTGTGATTTAGGATATAATGGTGAAGCTTTTGAGTGCAGAAAATGACTGCAAGACATGATTTATCCATGGGTGTGTAGTTGAGCTCATAAAAAACTAGGGTATGAATGATGTAGTATATGTCATGCTCTTTGCCTTGATCAACATGTTGGGCGATCAATGCCCCCAATGCAACAGAAATGACTGAGATGTACAACAAGGGTCTGCCTGGAACATGTGGCATTAATACTGGGCTATTAGCTAGGTACTCCTTATCAAAGGCTTTTTGGCAGGGGACATCCCACTTTAACATTGTGCACTTCTTTAAGAGATGCATAAAGGGTTGGCACTTCTTGGTGAGTTGGGCGATGAATTATCTAATAGACTATAATTTTCTTTGCAAGCTTCACAAATCCTTTAGTGTCTTTGGGGGAGGCATTTCCAAGATTTCTTTGACCTTTTTAGGGTTAACTTCAATTCGTCGTCTAGATACAATGAAACCTAGGAGTTTACCTGATGTAAGTCCAAAAAAACATTTCATAGGATTTAGACATAACTTATACTTGGAAAGCATTCAAATATGCACTCTAATATGGTTGAATACTCAGCTCTTGTCTTGGATTTACCTAACGTGTCATCCACATAGTCCTCCAAAATATTGCGCACAAGGTCATGGCAAATCGATACGTGACACTAACATTCTTCAAACCAAATGGCATGACCTGATAACAAAAATTTCTCCATGAAGTTGTGAACATTATTTTGTGTTGATCTTCCTTTGAAATCTTAATTTGGTTGTATCTAGAAAAACCATCCATAAGAGATAGCATTTCATGTCCTATTGTCAAATCAACAAGGATGTCAATTTTGAGAAGTGGAAAATCATCCTTTGGGAAAGCCTTATTAAGATCCCTGAAATCTATACAAATTATGATATTCCCACTAGGTTTGGATATAGGTACCATGTTAGAGATCCACTCAGAATAATCAATTTTTCAAATAAAATTGACCTCCAATAACTTTTTCAGCTCTTCCTTGACTAACAACGGTATGCAGGGATGCATCTTTCTTAGCTTTTGTTTAACCGATTTCACATTTGGCTTAATAGCAAGGTGATGTACTACAAGATCTAGATCTAGGCCTAGCATGTCAACATAAGACCATGCAAAATTGATGGGATATGTTTGAAAAATCTGAGTAAACACTTGGTGCTCATCAGTAGACAGTGTTGTGACCACATATGTGATGTGTAGATTCTCTATGGTGCCTAGGTTGATTGCTTGTGTTTTGTCAATAAATATGGGAGATTTGTTAGATCAAATTTGCATATCCATGAGAGTAAGAGAGGAATCCTCATCTTTTGTCATCTAAGAGAGGTTTTCACTAGAAGATACACCTTTCTTTTTACTATTTTATGGTCTATAGACACCTCAGAGAGGTTTTCTCCATTAGACTCTTAATTTTTTAATTCTTTTTCATTTTTGCAGTTATGGATCCCCTCCTCCTTGAAGTAACCTTGAGGGTCTAACTTATACACTATGTTTGGAGCCGGATCATAGTATGGTGCATATTTAGTTGCACCCAGGAATTCTAGGAGTGCTACATCACTTTGGAATATCTCAAGGTGTGCAATAGTTTGGTACCAATCAATTAGTTCAAGGTGGCGAAGTGGGAGGTCAATTAGGAGGATGGATGTGTCAAAAAGGTTGGAAGTTCCACAGGTTGAGGAGTTCTCTATATCATTGTAAATGTGTTTGACAACCTTGTCAATTATGTCTTTGATGCCAACGAGTCTTCTCTCATCATTTCAAGAAGCACTTGCCGAAGTTTAGGCTTCATTGGAGGGATTTCCAAAACCAAGCCCTTGATGATTGACACTAGGACTTATATCTAGAAGACTCCCGACTCCTTGCTCTTCTTGTCCTAGTCCTCCTCCTTGAAAGTCCCATTATTTGGTGGCCAGTTTGTGAGACGCTAGATATTTGTCTTTAAAATTATAGAGGTGGGCATCATTATCTTCAGGAGGATCTTTATAGAGTCATTGATTAATATGCCCTTCTATAACCTCACATTTAGTTCTCTGTGAGATTGAAATGTGGTATGCCCAAATTCCCATCCAATGGGTTCCTTCTTTTTGTACTCTTTGGTGGGTTTACCATGGGCATGAGGATCTAATGGGAGTGCACCAACTATAAAAGTTCCATATACAACATATTCATCATAACATTGCTGACCTTGAGTTGGGAAAAGGGTGATGATGCCAAGGTCTTTTCTCTTGCAACAATGAGTATTGTATTAGGGTCAACATATGAATATGATCAAGCGGTATGAGGGGTTCTGATGTTAATCCCAAGGCAATGATATGAGTAGGGTAATAAGGCCTCAAGAGCATGACAATATTCAAATGGTTGAGAGTCTTTTTGAATAGTGATTTTGCAGCCTTGGTATGGGAATTTTAGGCATTGATGGAAGGTGGACAGAATGGCCTGCATGGCATGAATCCATAGGTGATCCAAAAGGATATTAAAAGGAAGGACACAATCAACAATGTGGCATAATGTGTTCTACATAATTAGATCCACCTGGATAAAAAGATTTATCATTCCAAATAAACTCCTTTTAGAATTATCATATACATTGATTGTAATAATCTGATTATGCATATTTGTGATAGTGTACCCTACTTGAGTAACAAACTTAAGCATACAAAGATTTAGGCTAGAACCATTGTCGATCAGGACTTGTTTTACCTTTTAATTTTTCATAATGGCTTGGATATTAAGCAATCAAACATGATTAGGATCAGGGACCATAGCATCAAATTGGGTAAAGCTAAGATGGTATGTGGAAGACAAATACATGACCATAGCTTGGAATTGCATAGGATTGATGTTACTCGAGACATGAGCTTCCTGTAGAGTGAGAAAGAATTTCCCAATGAATGGGAAATCTCTTAAGTAGGTCTAAGATAGAAATTTGTGTGGGAATATTGCCTAAATTCTTTAGAATATCATAATATGAGGGTGCTTGATCTTGAGGAGGGGTAGGAGTTAGAAGATTGGAAATTGTCATGCGACCTCCTCTAGTAGTTACTACACACTGATTATCGACCCCTTTGACATGAATCATGTTAACATGACCTTTGGAGTAATCAATGAAACCAATAATGTTACTGTAATCCAATGGAACCACATTATAATTGATGTGATTGGTTGTATTGGACTGACCATAACCAGAAGTGCTAGTTTTTCCCTAATGTTTATGGAATACATTCTTTGGATGAAGGTTCCTGACGAAAATTGAGACCAATTGAGATTCAGGGACCTTTCATGGGAGATGACCAACAAGAGCCCTCCACCTTTGAATATAATCTAGGAAACTCTCTCCTCCATTTTGTTTGGCTTGATAAAGATCTAGTATAGAAATATCATTTCCCACATTATAGTAGTAATGTGCCCCAAATCTCTTTGACAAGTTTACAACTGTAGTAATCGTACCGAATGGAAATTCGGAAAACCACTCCAGGGATAGTTCGTTGATACTTTTGGGAAACAACCACAATAGATAATTGTCACAATACGCCACTTCTTGACAAGTTATATAAAATTATTTGATATGATGTCTCAGGTCACCTTTTCCCTTAAATTTATCAAACTTTGGTGTTTCAAAGTGTTTAGGGAATGGCATAGCAATGATTGACTTGTCAAAAGGGTAAGGGAAAAGCTCTTCAAATTTAAATACTCGCTCAAAGTTTTTTTCTTGTAAATTTTTTAGAGTTTCCTTCATTTCCTCTCATTCAATGTTCACAAGAGATAGATGTGATGACAACAAGGGGTATTGATACTGTGGTGTTTGATGTGCAAACAAATGGAAGTAGAGATAGTTGGGAACTTTGTTGTTGTGAATGATAATTTGCCACACTTTTGATAAACAGGTGTTGTTGATACATAAGTATGTGTGATTGGACCAACAAAGGTTGATAGTAAGTAGCGACATTCAGTTGTTGCATGATATATTACTGCAAGTACGAAGGATTTTGGGTTGTGATGACTTAGTGGGTACCACCTTGAAGCAAATTTCCCCTAGCATAAGTAGGAGGATAAGTACTCATTTGTTGATTATGAGATGGGGGATTCAAATTAGCACCACCTGAGAATTGGTATGTATTCATTTCAATGTGGGAAGACGATAACAATTGCAAGTAGCTGAATCATTGTTGCGATATGACATGTCACATAGATATGGGTCGTTGCTATTGCGACATGTTAGAAACTTATGACATAGATTGCACGGGTGGAGGAATGAATGATGATGGTGCGATAGAAATCGTGCCAACTTGTGTAATGGGTGGCAACAGATGGTTCAACATTCCAGTAGTCATTGTTGGTGTTTACGCAAAAGATAAATTCGAAGGTCACATGATTTGATTGAAAAAGGGTGTGATGTAGACTATGTTGGCAATTATAGGCACCTGGGTTATCATGGGAATCAACATGGCAAGTTGCGTTGATGACACAATTATTTAGGTAACTCCTCCTAAGGATGCAGGTGGTGCAAATCCTAATGAATATACATAAAAAGGATAATAATATCATCCAAGTGTGTCCAAGGGCAACAATCCCATTGGTAAAAATTAGACACTTTGTTATGGTGGTACCACAAATTATTGAACTTGTGATTGGGTTAGAACCAATGATGTGATCACTTATGGCTAGGATGGGAAGAGTGATGCCAATTATTGAGGTAGTTGTGATGGCATTGGAATATGTGTTTGTTGTTGAGGTGGCTCTTGAGAGTTAGCAGTCACTAGCACAACTAATGAGGCAATGGTCATGCCTTGTGCAACCATGTTTGTGAAAATAATATCCTTATAGCTCTCAATGATGTCCTGCATTATTTGAGAATTATCCAGGTTTTGGAGGAAGTGGTCTATAGGACTTATTTGGACATATGTTTCATCTGGTTGATTTACCATGGTCTCATTAGAAGGAACTTGATTTAGTGGATCAAAAATGAAAGAAATATTTCTTGACACAATGGGCGTGACACCCAAATTAGGATTTGGTTATGGCTCAGGGAATCTTACGTTGAATTGAGAAGGTTATTCCATCATGTGTCTAGATAGGGACTGGGTGATGATAAGCATGAACTTTGGAGTGACAAGATGTGAAGATGAAATGCAATGATAAAGTCAAGGATTGAAATTAATGATTGATTGAATCAGTTTGATGAAAGGTTGATGAGACAAAAGGATTAATTTGAATCAAAAGGATTGATTAAAGACCTGATGCTCAAATTGGAATTTCACGAGTGAAGACTGAAGAAAGTGTTGAAGGTGGTTTGACATCCGTTGAGGGTGCAGTTCCTTCTTCTGGTAATTAACTTAGATAGCAGGGTCTAAGGGATAGCTTCAATGAAAATATATTTCGAACCCTCTTGGTTTGATGTTGGGTTTCGTTTTAGCATGGCAAATGTGTGGGATGATTTTCCAGAGGTTTTGAGATTATCTTGTAGTCCAAAAGTAATTTTTAGAGGTTAGACAAATAGTGTATCAGCTTTTTGAGGACCTAATTTGAAGTATTTATTTTAACAATTGCAAGCATTTGTGCACTTGTGATTTGAGAAGTGAAAGAGAGTGAAGGAGCAAATTCATGTGAAAGTGCGTGAAAAGGGATTGTATAGTAGTGGTTTAGCGAAATGGTGGAAATTGTAAGTATCAATGATGAACTCAGACTTGTGTATGGGTTGAAACCTTTCATTCCATCAGAAATAGATATTGTTGTAGCTTTTTATAGAGTTGATGATTGAATTATTTGTAAGGAAGATTATTTTAAGTATATTCATGTTACTTTAGAAGAGTATGATCATGAGAAGATTAGGGCTTTTAGGCAAAGTAAATTGGTTGACAGTTCACAGAGGTTGAAAAATGAGTTTGGAAACCAAGGGTACACGGGTTTGGATACATGGAATCATATTCTGATGATCAGAGATGAAGAAATTATCAAAATTATTCTTAGTGGGATCCATGGTGAATATATATGGCTTGATGAACCATACTTGATTTCAAAGGAATTACTGCAGGTTATGATAGGGTTGTGTGTGACCAGAGAAGTGTCGATGTTGAAATTTTTGAAAAATATTGAAGTGAATTGATTGACCAGAGTGATATCAAATGGAAGAGAATTAATGATTGATTCTATTAGAGATGTAGATGTCAAGAATGCAACAATGGGGATATCATACAAACTATATTATAGGAATAGAGAAGGTTCTTGTGCATCTATCATAGTTCATGTGGCTTAGAGGATGGTTGGAGAAATGTTGATTATGATTTGTGTGAGATTTTGCGGTGGCAATTGTTTGACAATCTTAAGATGACAAAGAGTAAGATGTATCCATTTTAGTATGGTTCTCTGATTATCTGTTTAGTTTTCTATTTTTTTCATTCTTTTCTTGGTGGAGAATATTTCATGGAGAAATGATATGACCGTTGGGTCATAGATTAAGGGTTACTTAGATGGTTTAGATGATACCTCTAAAATGTGCATGAATTTCTTTGAGAAGCTAAGAAATATGTTGGTTTTGAGGAATCAGATTCCTCCTAAAGTTTTAAATTGGTATAAGAGTGACATTGTGTTTTTGGTAGATAAAGATAATTGCTTTTTAGAAGCTATGGTTACAAGAGTTTCTTAGGTTTCTCCATTACCTTATGAGGTTTCTAAAGATGAATGCATGAGGTTAGTAGAGAAACTTTTGAAGATGCCAAAGGATCAGAGTGCAGAGAGGTTTGGAACGAAGGAAAATATTCTTGGAAGGTCAAAAATTTTGAAACCAAAGAAGGAAGTGAAGAAATGTAGAATGATATCTACAAAGGCATATGCCTCCCGTTCTAAGGTTCAGAAGAAAGGAAACATAATTTAGAAGGAGAAGAATGTTGAACTGGTAAACATAGACAACGATGAAGAAGAAGAAGAAATGAAGGCAAAATAGAAAGTTTCTCAGAGCAAGGAAACTAAAGTAGTGCATAAAGAAGATGATGAAGAAATCAATGATGATGAGCTTATAGAAGAAAAGGTGCTTGACATGATCAAGAAGCCTGACGGTGTAAAGTGTGTTAGTGATCTTCATAACATAATTATGTATCTTATAAGTAGGATATTATTGAGAAACCATTTGTAAAGTATTTGGTGTAGAGAAATCTAGAGGCTATTGATGTTGCCGATTGTCTTTCGAAGGAGCTTGTTGAGTTACTTATAGAGAGAATGATTGAAGAAGATGAGAGTAATCCTAAAGAAACAATTTTTGAAGTGAATTTGCAGGAGGTGATGATAGAGAAATGTAGGAAGGCACATGAGGTGCTAATTCTTAATTTACTAAATTTTAGAAAATCCATAGAAATGGCTAAAAAGTTATATAAATTGTGTTTGAGGTAGCTTGCTGCCACACAAAAGTTCAAAGATGAAATTGATCGAATTGAGTCTTAGTTGCTTGAAATGGTTAAAGATTATAAAGTGTCTACAAATATTTTTGGCAAAGAAAGGGATAAGGCTTGATAATTGCATTATCAGTTAGCTTTGTGAAGGAGACAAAGATACGAGTTTATAAGAATGTTTGGAGAGATGAAAGTTGATATTGAGTTAAAATTTTCTTTTTATTTAAGATTGTTGGTTGAAGCAAAGAGTGTTGAGAAGGTTGCTAAAAACATAAATTATTTTGATGATGTGAATAAATGTATTGATTGTGAGAGTTAGAGTAGAATTTTGGATGCTACTACTCATTCTTGGAAGGTCGCGATGATCAAGTTGACGAAACAATCAAGGATATCTAGCCAAGTAATTTTGAATGATTTTGATGTTTATCTTGGTTTGGTTTATGGCCTTTGTCTTTAATGGCAGAGGGGGAGAAAGGTACTAAAAAATGTTTTCTATCTATTTTGATGATTCAATAATTGATAAAGACACATTACCAACCCATAAGAATTCCCTAGGAAGAGAATACAACTCTTTAATACAAATTAAAGGAGCAAGCTACACCAAAAATTTGTAAATGAGAAGATCTTGAACCACAAATTTCAATAATAACACTCTCCAAACGAAAGAAACCCACCTAAAGGTCTAATGGCTTAGTTCTCTTCGTAAAAAATTATCCAACACCTTTTGTCAACAACTCCTAGCTAAGGGATCAATGGAGAGGGGAATAATTAAGTACTTTAGATTGAATAGGGGGAGGGGTATTAAAGAAAAAAAAAAGGAACTTCCTTCATTTATTTTCTATCTAGAAGTTGTGAGGTAGATTTTTAATGCCCAGTTTGTTGGCAACGGACAACAAATTGAGAAGGGAGGGGGGGGGGTGAATTAGTTTGCACAAAAACTTTTTGCAACTTAAAACACAAATCAGATCAAATAATTAACAGTTAAAACATGAAACAACACCACATCAATATCACACATAAAACCAAGATTTTTGAAGTGGAAAACCCGGTTAAGGGAAAAACCATGATGGGAACCTACCCACAATGAGATAATACCCTATTAGGAGTAAATGAAATATTACAATAGGGAATGCACATGCATTCAGGCACACTACCTAGAGCTCACTGCTCAAACAAGAAACCTAGAAAGGCTACACCTGAAGGGAAGGCTCATTGCCTTACATGAAGTCTCACTAACTTACGAAAGCATTCAAACAACAATCTGGATTACATGAACTGTGAAAATAACATCTCCATATATGCCTAGATATAGTTTTGATTAAGTACACAATCTGCTCTGCAACACTTCTCTTCTCTCCTTACACTTCCAAAATATCAAATCACTTGTTCGCACATACAACTCGATCATACAATCACCCAAAGATCACAAACATTGCATCCTACATGATTATTACATTTATTTATACAAGACATCAACCTATATTTGAAGGTCGGCTAAACCCTCAATACAAGTTACAAAATAATAACCTCACACGCTACAACAACATATGCAGACCAAAATAATGTTGACTAAGACATAGTATGGACCCAAATCAACACCGCAAACATGTAACACCTTCAACAATTACGCCTCAATCATCCACAACACGTTACAACAATCAAGAATGTCGCATAACACGAAGAACATCACCGAACAAAGAAAAACTTCAATAATATGCATAATAATCAATGCGGACCACAAATAAATATAGAAGATGATCTAGAGATTCACAAGCAACATGAACTGCCCAACAACAACCACAATAAATTGAATTACTAGAATCATCACCATCTCATCCTCGGAGCTCAAGAACAACATCATAATTGACTCTCAACATGAAAGATTCACTTGTGGACATCCAAATGATGAACCAATCAAACTAAGGACACACATCAATGTCCATAACACATCCCATACATTCACAATTGAAGATATAGAAATTCCAAAGAAATTCAGAGCATAAACCAAAATATTGAATAACACGAACAATTGAATAACAACTTCAATACAGGATCTCATAACTAAATCAAAACATCACGCAGACCTCTGCAAATAGGAATGAATCATCTACAAACAAAATACCAAAAATCCTTTAATCTACACCAACTCATCTACAATACATAGGCTAAACCAACTCATTCAACCAAACTACAACACTGGAATACACAAAAGAATATGTTGACATGAATGACAAAACATTATTCTCAACAATATCCAACACACTTAATGTTAGATGCCTTTCTAATTTGGCAACTCCCATCAAAGAAATATCACCCACAAACTACAAATGAGAATAGACAAACTATTTCCCCAGCTTCACCCTTGATTAAGCCCTTGATGCACTTGGAATTTTAAGAATCTTCCCAAGACTTCTACCATCAAGATGAATAGATAGGGTAATCATGGTTCCCCTGGTTGAAGGTCCCTCAAAGTGCTAAAAAGATCAGAAGAATCACTATTAATCAATATAAAATAAGAGGTAAAAAGTAACAAAACTCATAAC
Source organism: Cryptomeria japonica (assembly GCF_030272615.1). Taxonomy (NCBI): domain Eukaryota; kingdom Viridiplantae; phylum Streptophyta; class Pinopsida; order Cupressales; family Cupressaceae; genus Cryptomeria; species Cryptomeria japonica. Next base: position 747,788,260 of record NC_081409.1, read on the forward strand.
CCACTTAATCCAATTGCTTCCAAACCCAAAAGAAGCAATCAATTTTTGAAGAAAAGACCATTTGACTCGGTCATAAGCTTTGACCATGTCTAATTTGATGAACATTTCCTTCTGCTTAGAGATCTTCATGGAGTGAATAACTTCAACAATGAGACCACCCCATCTAAATTTGTCTTCCTACCACAAAACTTACCCATTCTTTAAAATTAACTTTTTTGAGCCATGATTTAAGTCTCTCTACAATTAACTTAGAGATTATCTTTTAAACCATACTACATAAAATGATTGGCTTGAACAAGTCCAAGGAATTATCGCCTTCCCTTTTGGAAATGAGAACTAAAAAAATTGAGTTCATTTCTTTTAGCATTTGTTTGCTCTACAATTTCCGCACTACTGAGCTATTAATTCTAATTTACTAATTTATCGAAACTCTTGAAAGAATTTGATAAGGAACCATTAGGACAAGAGGCTTTTATTTTCTTTGAATTATAAATAATCTCCTCAACCTCTTTTAAGGAGATGGGCCTAACCAACACCTCATTTATCTTTTTAGGGAAAGCTAATGGAATGTAACTTAAAACAAGATTCTACATAACCTCAGCAAGGTGTGAGTCCTTAGTAAACAAAGAAGAAAAATACTAATTTACTTTCTTTGAAATATCTTGAAAAGAGGAGACCTGATTACCTTGAGAAGAAACAATAGAGATTCGATCAAGTCCCCATGACTTCTAGCTTTGATCAAGTTAAAGAAAAAGGTTTTTATTCTTGTCTCCTACCTATAGCCACTCAACACGAGATTTTTGTTTCCAATAAATCTCTTACCTAAGTTCCCACTCCACCACCTCCTTATAGCTTTAGATTTTATGCAAAGAGACTTATTAGTGAGTCCATGCTCCTTATGAGCTTGGTTATAGAATCCAAGTGATTCTAAGCCTATGAATTTGCCATAAAAAATATTTCCAAAACACTACATGTTCCATTTCTTAAGCTAAAACTTAACATACTATAATCTCTTGACAAAAGAATACATGACAATACCATATATAGACGTACCTTTGTGTGACCACTTCATCGTAAGATCATGAAAACACAACTCCCTATACCATAAGTTGAAATTTAATGGATGGATTCTTATTAGCCCCATACATGATATCTATAAGATTAATAGGCCAATGATCATATCCCCTCCGACCTAAAATCTTATATCTAGAACCTTGTTTATTGCCAAGTTAGACACTAAAAACTTAGATTAAAATTTATCAAGGACTTAAATAGGTTATCAAGATTAGTAACAAAGATAAGCAAGTATAGATAACCATGCTAGAAATCTAAAAGTTTGAAAAACACACAAAACACTAAGTAAAATGCAAAAAATAACCCAAAATTAGACCTTTTATAGATGCTGCATCTTTTGACACTTAAGAGACCCATTTATAATTTCTCAAATTTATTATCAACAAAGGGTGAATAAGGTCAAATACAATAAGAAAGGGTGCCAATAGTATGTATGTTTGTATACACACTTATACACTATATATATATATATATATATATATATATATATATATATATATATATATATATATATATATATATATATATATATATATATATATATATATATATATATATATATACACATATACATATGTATGTATGCATAAGTGTACACACACACACACACACACACATTTATCATTTATGTTGAAAACATGACAGGACTGAGAGAGGGGGGGTGAATCAGCCCAGAACTTCAAAACATATTAATTAAAAAACATCACCAACTATCATATCAATAAAAAGTTAATCATCAACACATAAACATCAACCATCAACACATGAACACTAGATTTATGTGGAAAACGTAGACAAGGAAAGCCACAGTGAGAATGTAGCTCACAATATGAATATGAATGATTACAAATTTTTAGGCTCACTACCAAGGGGCAACAACACCTAATAGATTTGCAAGGCTAAGGCACACTTCTTTAAGGGAAGATACAAGGACTTGCACAATCAAGGTCCACTACTTCAGGTCAAGATAGAAGTTGTTGCCGAAGGACGCACTATCAATCAACAAAAAAGAAAATAATAGAATTAAAATGAGAAGGATATCCTTAACATGAAATTGTCTTTGAACAACTAGATCAAGCGACCAACATCATGGAAAACATCTTTGATAACTAGTGCCACTATCAAAACACATTCTCTCACTAAATATATCACCTTCAAAGCTCTGAATTCTACACTCTCAAATCTACTTGCACATAATTTGAACAATCTTCTCATAAATTCACACACAATCCATAAAACCTTACTTACAACTCACACATTCACACTTCTTAGCTATGGGATAGATCACAAAAAAACTAATTGAGGGTCAACCATAAAGAGAATAAGCATTATTACTCAAAATAAGCCACCTGGACCAAAAATACTCAAAGCGGCCCACTCCAAGGGAAACTAGGGACCAAAACACATCACAATATATCCTTATAAGATAAATCCAATGATCCACACATGCTAGTACATTTTCTAATGACACTACCAAATGTAACATGTAGAAATAACAATCATTTGGCCAAAGAACATCTTCTCATATGAAATACCTCACATGGATCTCCACATGCCATGGTAAGGCCCATAACAACTTCTTATTACTTCCTCCAACATTTATCCAGACTAAAAGAATACGATCCAACCAATATGACTCAATTGGTCACATTGAAATGTAACAAAATTGAATGTCTTGAACATGAAACAACAAAGCTCTCTTGCAGAACAAAGAAACAACCAAAGAAGCACATTGAGAATACTAAATGAGCCATAAAGTCATTTCTACTAAACCGCAACAACATTTGCAACATATATGGAGGTCAACAAAGACTTTTTGAACTAGTTTGATATACATACTTACTACTAGAGAATAGAGATAATCATCCAAATTAAAATGCCACTACCAACACCAAATATACCAAACTCAATCTACAACACAAACCATAACTGCAACAACCAAGAGCATATCTAGACTAGAATCCATCCAGATAACCAAGTTTGACATCAACGACAACCATACAAGCTTATACTTCCAACAATTTATTGCCAATTTATTTTTCCATTTAACCATTATCCATTAAGTTTTTTCTTCCCCAAGTAAATGTACAACAACAAACCTATTACCTTGTGAGGATTCATCAATAATTGAAAAGGCTTTATTGTGTTTTGATTCACATGTTTTGTTTAGGAAGCAACTTTGTTAGGATCCATACCTCTTTGAGGAGAGGCAACTCATGATTCCTATTTCATACAAGCATCATAATCACTAGAAACATATTAGACAATGGGAAAATGTGTTGGTAACTAAGATTTTTTGCTTCCATCAAGTTCCTTAATTCAAAAGATCTAAAGAGATTTTTTACACTTATTTGCTTTGTGCCCAACACAATAACAATGTTGGCATTTGAATGCTAGATTCCATCATAATCAATTTTTTTTTCTTCATATCTTATTGTTGGCCTTGATTTCAATCTCTACATGTAAGGGCTAAGAGAGATCTATGTTTACCAATTTTCAAAAAAAAGTGAAAGATGATTGAACAATGAAAGTGGATTTCAGTTTGGAAGATGCTAAATCAAAAATAAATTCTCCAATGAAGTTTCTGGTTGATTCAATAGATAAGAAGATCCCCAAAATTTTAACGAAAGGTTTGCTAATTGCACCAAATTTGAGCTTTCATTGTAATTTTAATGAAAGGATCAAACTTAGGAAACTAGGGTTTCATGTTGAGGTTAGTCTTCTCCCAAACCCAAGGACCCCTCTGCAACAACAATTCTTTGTCTTTAGTATCACATAAAACAATCCTTTGGTACAAGTGCCAATGCAAATCTTACCATCAAGGATGAGTTTCCAATTCTATTTAATTCATTTTTTTAGCTCCACTAAATTAGTCAAAAAGTTATAGAATTGACAAAACAATGTATGCTTTGTGTGGGAATCCTACTCTTCTAATTCAAGATTTTTTGTTGAGATCAATTGTTGGCATGCGAAGGTTAACATGTTCATGAGTAAAAATAATACATTTATTAACAAAAGGATTTTTACTTTCAAGAGTCCCATTTTGGGATGGAGAGTCCATTTTTGTTTCTTTTATTCTCATTCCAAAAGAATTCATGTAAGTAGAAGATTGGTTTAAGTTGTTGGAAGGAGTAGAAAGCACATTGTTAACCTTAGCACTATTTAAAGATTGATGCTCATTGTTGGACACATAAGAATTTAAAAAACCAATGGTAGATTGAGGGAGCTCTTTGTTGGATTGTAGAGAAGTAGTGGCCAAATGAAGACGTCAAGCGCTATTCGTGAAGGGTACTTGAGGTAGCAATGATGTAAGAGACAAGAAAATCATTTGTGTATATTTTTAAATTATATATAGATTTATATATTAACACATATATAAGCACATAATTAAATTTATTCTCTTGAATATATCTATATATGCATTTATTTATTTTTGCTATGTTTATATATATATATATGTTTGATTATTTTCACATGTATCTTCTTTATATAATTATGTGTATGCATATGTATGTATGCATGTATATGTATATTTATACATAGATACATAAATACATAGATACACACACATTTGTATATATGTAAAAGTATACACACACACCCACACGTGCGCACACACACATGTATATCTACTAATTTTTGTTTTGATTTGATTTTATCTTTTTTTAATACTTCTTTGATTCTCTTTCTTTTTATTTGCCTTTGCTTCTTTCTTTTTAATTTTCTTGCTATAATCTAATTACCTTCCAATTTGTTTTGTTTCTTGTCATTTTATCTAAGTTTTTTGGTGGTCCCTTGTTCTTCATGTCACCTCACTCCACTTCTTTATTTAGTTAGAAGTGGTTTGAAATTTACTATTTTTCTTCTCTAACTCTCTACATCCTATGTTGGAACTTAAAAGATATGAGTTTAGAGAAGAACTCTTGAGCCAAAGTTTTTGAGGAAAAGAAATGATGGGGTACAAATAATTTATAAAATTTGCTCACAATCTTATTTAATAAAGATATTTAATGATGGCATTGGGTCCCTTTACAATCATATTACAGTGATTCAATAGTGTCTCTATTAAATTACCACACATAGAAGATACATATTCCTCCCTAGAAGTGTAGACATGTAACACATATATTTATTCAAAGGAATTTAAAGTGCATGGTAAAGAGCTTGAAATATATGTATATTGTCCTTTAAAAAACAACTCATAAGAGATTTAAATATGTTTACACAACTCTTCAAATAGACAATTGACAAAACATTTTATAAGATTGATTTTTTTTTTCTTTCAACCAAAATAATTTTCCGATTTGACTTCTAAAAAGCTTCTTGAAAACTTAGACAAAATGTCTATTAACTAAAAAAATTAAACAATAAAGTCTTGAGAAGTGAGGATTGAAAATTCTCAATACCTATTTATCGTATGTTTTTTTTCAATTCCTCTCATTCAAAATCTTGGATTTATCTCTTTTTATTGTAATTTTGAACAATGTGAATCTTAATGATTGACATAATCAATCAACATGCCATCACCCTCGAAAATTATAATAATTAAATGGTAACCTTTAATTAATCTTATATTTTGAAAAAATATTAAAACAACAAAATATTTAAAACCTGTAATAATGATTTTTTTTCTATTAATAGACTACCCTCCATAAGAAATGATCCAACTTGCAGCTATAAATCAAACAAAACCTTCCCAAATGCGAAATATGATTAGCCTGGAGATTTTTTTGATAGAAATGGTCCAAGTTGCAGCCATAAATCAAACAAAACTTTTCCTAATGCGGAATATGATGAGCTTAAGAGATTTGTCGACTTGCCGGGCATTCCATGCCATCGTTGTGGGTGACATGAACAGCTGATCCATTAGAAATGCTGATTCATTCCCCAATTGGAGGGGAAATCCTCCTTTTCATTGGGTCCACAAAACTTTACAAAAGTCCCGTATTCCTCATGTGCAGGATCCCATTCCAAAAAAAGGTCAGAATCTGACTATTAGTTAAGCATAAACGTCATGAATCTGTCCCTGACGTACTAAGCAGGGCGATTCGTTTGAATGAAATGAGGGATTGTAATATTGTGCACGAGACTGAACGGTCTGAATGTCAAAACAAAAGTTGGTGTTTCAGGCCAGTACACTTTCTTGAACATGGGAGAGTGGGTTCGTATGGGAGATATCATTCTTCATAAAAGATTTTTTACATCTACCAAGCCAAAGATAAAAATAGAATAAAGAAAACGACGTAGACTTTCCTCATAAAAAACAATGTGAGTTCAGCGGCCACCAAATACCTTATACGTTGTTCAAATACATTGGACGTAAGTACGGCTACAAACTTGCTGGTAGAAAAATACCAGTTGTTTCTTGTATTTTAGCCGTTGTATGTTATTTTCTTAGGCAGCTCCAAGTACTCATTTCAATTCATATTTGTGAGTAGTACAGTGAGTGGCAGTGATGGAGTCCAGCAGAAATGGAGATGTCACTTCTCCTGGCTGCAGTCATGGGCCTCCAGCACGCCCTGGCAATGGTTGGCACCTTGATCATTATTCATTATTATACGTTTTGGTCAGATTTTCATAGTTAAATTGAGGGGGCTTGAGGACTAAAACTTTTCGAAGATTTGAATGCAATCGGCAAAAAAATAGTTTCACAGTTGGATTTTTAAAAAATTCATTTAGATTGAAATAGACTAATATGCAGGAAAATTACATCATTATATCATCAGTGCTATGTCACTACTTGCAAGACCAAGCATGGTCTATGTCACTAATATCTGCTAATAAATATTGATATTCATGCAAGGCCATTATAAGATGTAAGTATATTAAAAGGAGTCATTTATAGTTACAAAAAGACTAATATAAAGACTTAACTTTTAACTTTTTATAATTACAAAATTGTCTATAAGAACATAGCTTTGAAGATATTTGATAAAACTTAGTTGTTTATGGCTACCCTCACTTTAGGTGTCTAAATCATTCCACCCTAGAGATAATTCAATTTCTAAAAGTCTTCGTTGGATCTCACCACTTCAACTAAGAACTCTTCTCTTTAGTTGACATGAAAATTTCTTCTAGATTCTCTTTGGTGCCTCTCCACAAAGCATTGGTTGTTGTATTTCCTCTCATAATAACCTTTTAGGAAAGGGATATTATCTAATTTATTGTAGGGTTGATGCATCACATATTTTATTTTTGTTTTGTTTACATCCACAATGCTAGTCTTTATCAGTTGGACAAACTTCTCCCGCATTGAAATACCATGAAAGGCCAGTCTTCTATTAGACTCAATAAGTACCCTCCTACTACCTTGGGACTCATTATTCTATGGAAAACTAAAACAACACAATTACAAGTTATTAAGCAAGACACCAATTGGCAAATGATAAAAGTGCAACATTTTGAACTCACCTTCTTTTTATTTGATGTTTATGGACCAACTTCGACACAAGACAAAAAAATTACATGGGCAACTTTGACTGATGCAATACAACAATATTCAGAACACAACATTATTTTAGGAGGGGATTTCAATGCAATAACATCAATATCAGAAAAGAAAGGTGGAATTTGCCCTCCCATCAAAACCATGGATGACTTTGTCTCGTTTATAAATGACAATTCCTTGCTAGATATTCACCCAAACAATGACATGTTTACATGGATGAATAGAAGAGCAGGGTTTCTACAAATAGCAGAAAGACTGGACAGGTACCTTGTTTCACATTTCTGGAAGCTACATGACTACAACATTCAATCATAAATACTATTGTATTCGGGTTTTGATAATTTCCCCATAGCTCTTAACATCACATCTTCAACTTCACTTTCAACTCATAAACATAGACCGTCCTTCGAGCTTGAAAGGATGTGGTTTCGTCACCCACACTTCCTTGCATTAGTGAGACAATGGTGGGTCAATTCACCATTCTGCATAGGTGCAAAAATGTTCTAACTCTACAAAAATATGCAGTATGTAAAAGCTCAATTAAAACTTGGAACAAACAAGTCTTTAAAAACATTTTTGCTCAAAAGAAATTGGTGGAGAAAGAGCTTGCTAATACAAATGATCTCATCATAAGCAATGGATTGTATCCAACCACTTTTCAAAAACAAAATCAACTTCAGGAAGAATGGGAAGAGTTGTGCACAAGGGAAGAAGAATATTGGAGGCAAAAATCTCGAGAGATGTGGCTCAAAGCAGGGGACAAAAACACAAAGTTTTTTCATATGTCAACAACTCTTCATTAGGGAATGTTATTTCAGATGCACAAGGTATTCAAGACAAGGGAGTGATTTTCTTTAAAAATATCCTTGCTCCTCCCCCCTCTCCCCTCCCCCAAGAACCTCAGGATCATGAACTATTGCAGGCTATTCCTTTACTAATTACTGAGAAAGATAATCAAGCTCTTTTTTCTCCCTTCACTATCATGGAAATCCAGAAAGTAGTATTCTCCTTGTCTCCAGACAAGGCCCCTGGCCCAGATGGGTTCACTGCCCTTTTTTTTTCTAGAAATGTTGGGATGTCAATTTTGATCTCTTGGCTACATTAGAAGAATGAAGAAAGAGTGCTTCTATTCTTAAAAACTTCAATGCCACCAATATTGCTATCATTCCCAAGATTAAGGACCCTAAAACCTTTGCTGATTTTCATCCCATCTCCTTGTGTAATACGATATATAAGATTCTTTCTAAATGTATTTACCTAAGGCTCCAAACCCTTATCAGCAAAATTATTTCCTCAGAACATGGTGGTTTGTTCTAGGTAGAGAGACCATGGAAGGAGCTCTAGTGGTACATGAAGTTTTGCATTCCATAAGCATGAAGTAGTCTCCAGCCTTTGTAGCCAAACTTGACATGATGAAAGCCTATGACAAACTTAATTGGTCCTTCCTTCTCAATGTTCTTAACAAGTTTGGCTTTGCTGATAAGTGGTGTAAATGGATTAAGGCATGCATAACAAGTACATGCTTTTCAACCATCATCAATGGTGTCCCTGTTGGTTATTTTCTAGCCTCACAAGGAGTTAGACAAGGAGACCAATTGTCCCCATTTTCATTCATTATAATGGCAGAGGCTTTCAGTAGGACAATCAAACTCAGGCATGAGCAAGGCTTATGGTTGGGTACTCACATTGAGGGTACTACTTTATCGGTCACTCACTCCCTATTTACTAATGATACCCTCCTCTTTGGTAAATCAAATTTACAAGAAACCAAACAAGTTTAAAAAAACCTTAGGTTTGTATACTGCTGTTTTGGGGCAAGTCATCGAATCTCAAAAATCAAAACTTTTTTTATTTAACACTAATGGAGTTATCTCAAGGAAAATTGTGAACATATTGGGCTTTACACTAGAAGAACTCTCATCTACCTACTTAGGTATCCCATTTTTTGTGGGGTCCAACAAAGCAAATTATTGGAAAATGATAATTGATATCTAATTAAAAGCAAAACTTCTGCCTGGAAAGCCAGATGGTTGTCATTGTCAGGAATATTTTTGCTTATCAAAACAATCCTAATAGCTATCCTGAATTACTACATTTCAGTCCTCAAAGCTCCTAGCTCGACGATTAAGAAAATTATAAAAACCATCAAAGAATTTCTTTGGAAAGGTAACATGATAGGTGAGAAAAAGGTACCATTGATCTTGCTGAAAGAGATGACATCCAATAAAGAGATAGGTGGAGTCGGTTTGCATGACTTAACAAAAAGAAACAAAGCCTTTGGTGGGAAACTTATTTGGCATATGTACACCAAACCTGATTCAAAATGGTGCAAAATCATGCAAGAAAAATACTTGGACTCCAATAATCCAATTAGGATTATCACAATATCAAATCCTCCCAAAGGTTCAACAATATGAAATTTTATGATCTCTACTAGAGATGTGGTCACTAAATATGTATCTTGGGAAATCCATAATGGTGAAAGTGCTTATTTCTGGAATGACTCATGGAATGGACTACCACCGTTAAATCAAGTTGATGACCTTGTGGATGCAAGGAGATTGTCACTAACTATTGTGGATCCAGAGTTATTGATTATGTATGTGGAGTAGAACTTTTCTCAGTGAAAGCCATGTGGAAGGACCCACAGGCACTTCCTATACTAGATACACAAAAAATTTCTCTACAAAAGATTTTCTTAGAGATAAATGTTTTCATTTCAATGGGCCAAGATAAACTAATATGAGCTGCTTCAAAAGATGGGAATTGCTCAATCAAAGTAGGTTATTAGGCCTCCCAAAAATTGGAAAACCAAACGATGAAAAACAAAGCCTTTTCATTGGGCAGGAATAACTTAGTTTTACCCAAAGCAGGTTGTTTTGCATGGCTAGCATTAAGAAAAAGGATACTAACAAGTGATAAGATGGAGAAACTACATATTGCTCATTCTTTCCAGTGTGTCCTATGTGATGAAGAAAATGAAACAGTGGATCACTTGTTTCTTAATTGCCCTTTCTCTCAAGAGTCTTGGTTCTTCATCATGAATAAACTAAATCTAACAATGCCACTCCCTAATTTATTATGGGATATGTTCCAATCTTGGCCTACTCTTTTCTCTTCCTTGATGTTCGTAGGCATTTGGAAGTGCACTTCGGCCATAGTAATTTGATCAATCTGGCGGGAAAGAAACAAACAATTATTTTGAAAAAATGTCACCGCTTTGCACAAAGTTTTGGAGACAATAGAAAAATCCATCTCAGAGTTGGTTAATGCCAACATTCAAAACATTAGAGGTCAATATCATTATTCCCCTTGGGATGATACCATAAAAAGAGCTTGGAATGGTCTGGCCATCCCTTCTTGTTTTTCTACTTATAATCAAATCCCCCAAACATTTGACAGAAAAGCATCAAATGAAATCCTCCAATTGTTGATTATGTGAAGCTTAATTTTGATGGCTCCTCCAGAGGAAACCCGGGGGAGTCAGGTGTGGGACGTTGTATCAGAGATTACCTGGGTGATTTGAAGGCTTTCAAATTTGTAGCCATCCCATTAGATACAAACAACATAGCCGAAGCCGAAGCCCTCCTTACTATATTAGCAATAGAAAAAAGGATGGGATTTAAAAAATTGCATATTGAAGGAGATTCAATTGTTATAGTTAATGCCTGCATCAATAGACAATCCTCCAATTGGAAGATTGCTTATATTTTCAAGCAAATCTGGTCACTACTCGATGAATTCATCGAATGTTCCATCTCTCATACATACAAAGAAGGTGACGTACTAGCCAACCTCCTAGCAAATATGGGTTGTGATAAGATAAATGTGGACTCAAGATGTAATCCAAACTGCAACTTAGCAGACTTTCGAGTAATAGAAGAAACCGTTCACAAAGAAAAAGGTTAATATGTGTGAGGTGATTTAGAGAAGGATACAAATTGAAGAGAAAAATTATCATTCAGAGAGGAAAAATTGAAAAAGAAAAGTTACAATACAATCCTTATGACAGGAGAATAGAAACCCTAAAGATGTGCAACCCTAAAGAAACCGTAAAGGGATAAAGAGTATTTAATAATTAGAATTATTATTAAATACCTACAATATTATTAAATGCCTAAGTTTAGCTTAAGTGTAGAGTATAATAGACTAATAATTGAATAAATAATTATTAGCTAATACAAGATAACTCTAACACGACTGCTCGTGGGACTATAGGCCGAATATCTCACCATTCACATATTTTAATTTGTAGACTTGTGGCGGGATCTTAGCATCAAATTTTGGTTAGGCTCATTATAACACATGAGAAATGATTTATCACAACTATGGTTGTTTGCTTAGTTCAAAGGCCGTCTGCTTCACCATTCTCACATGTACCAATTTGTAGACATGTGGCGGATCCTCTGCATATTCGCTATCATCCATTTAATATGAATAATAAGGCTCGGTACCTGCTATTGTATCCACAATATCACTAGAAATAGTGAAAGCCCTTTGAAGTTGCTTGCAATAATAATTTAAGCGAAGGAAGCATTTTGCGAGCTACTAAGAAGGGGCAATTCTAGGTATTAAGCAATTAAAAGAAGGGGGAAAACAAAGAATCAAGGGGGTAGCTAAACTGATCCATAATATTCTCAAATCACCATACATCGAGAAGCTTCAATTCAGAAAGTGCAGGTGCAATATTGACTACAAGACACAAAACTACAAAGTCAGGATCTCGGTGGCGAATTGGGAGCATCCATTTTCTGGTCACATCTCTGATGAAATACTAGGACAAGTATTTCATGTTCAAAATAGCCACATTAGGAGAAGTATGAAAAGGATTTTAGGAGAAGAAATCCTTTTTCCACAGGCAAGTAGACTTATCTTCCCCTCACAATTACTGTCAATTTTTCTCTTTAATGCGTTGAACCTCCTAAAGTCACTAGAATTACTGGAGATTTTAGCAGACAGAGTGGTTCGTGATGTTTTTCTCCATGCAAACAAGTTAATTTCTGTCGTTTAAAAGTATATGACTTGTGGGAGGGTGAAGCTGAAATATGAGGACTTTGTCCTAGGTTTTTACTTCAGAATGGGCATGCTTATACTGCACTATATGATATCATATAAAACTCCCTAGGATTGCAGAATTTTAGGTTTCTCCTAATGACACTGGATAGATACCATAGAACCTATGGTCATGATTTAGTTGACACCACCAAGAAAAAAATTAATGCTTTGTTACTATTGCTAAGTAATGAAGGGTCTAGAGTAGCAGTTCGACCTCAACAACAAAGTATCCCTGATCCCAATGTCATGCCAAGAATGGGGGATCCCCAACTTGGTCAAGAGGATTTACAAGACAAAAATACACCTGTAGAAGGTATTCTAGAGCAACAAGATGTGCATTCTGTGGCTCTAGTAGCCATGGAAGAATAATCAGATTCCACTCTGTCTTTTTATTTTTTGTAATCATGCCTCCAATGTTGCTTCATGAACAAAACATAAGATTAAGGATTTGTGAAATTCATCTCTTGTGCATGAAATAGTTCTGTCCGTGGGGGATGAAGGAGGTGCTTTTCAAGGGAAATCACAGAAGAATATTTTTCAATCAATACTAAGAAAGAATAGCAATTTACCACATGGTCCCAACGACTCTATTTCTGTGTAGTAACAAAGCTCACATCATCAGACACATCAAGCAAATTTTGATGGGAATTGGTATTATCGGCTTCATGGTGACTCACCATACTTGGGTCATGTCTATTGGCCCTCCACACTGATTAGTTTTCTACTCTTGATTTTGCATACCAGGTCCCCACGAGCTTTGGTCTTCAGCACTAGGTTTTTTTTGTTGGCTTCCAATTGGTAGAAATCATATGTATGGTCATTCGACATTTTGTATTTGCACATATAAGTTTAATTTAGTTTGTAATTAAGAACTGTATTTGAGATATTTTTCCAAATCTCAATTCCAAATTGTAATTAGTGTCAAAATTAGAGCTATAACCAGAGGTTTTCTTGCTAGCTCTTTCCTCTTGGTATGCTTTTTAAAATAGCTTGTATTTTGATATCTTATATTATTATATTCGTGGCTTGCCATCTTTGCCTTAAATAAATAAATAAATTATTATGGACTATAGAAATATGATGTTTTTAATTGCTATGCATATCTTTTAGTGGATTTAGAATGCCCAACACTGTTAGGGTTTTGTCCACCTTTTGTGAATGATTTAGAAGGCATAGATAACCTTAAGAGATACGAGTCTAGAGAAGAGTGCTTGAACCAAAGTTGTTGAGGAAAATAAGTATTGAGTTACAAATAATTTGTAGAATTCACTCACAATCTATTTTATTAAAGATTTTTAAGAATTTCATTGGATTCCTTTGCAATCACATCACAATGTTTATGTAGTGTCTCTCTTAAATTACCACACATGGAAGATACATATTCCTCCCTAGAAGTGTAGACATGTAAGACAAATATTTATTCAAAGGAATTTAAAGTGCATGATAAAGATCTTGAAATATTTGTATGTTGTCCTATAAAAAATAATTCATAAGAGATTTAAACCTCTTTACACAACTCTTCAAATGGACAATTGAAAAAACATTTTATAAGATTTGACTTTTTTTCTTTTGTCATCCTACAATTTTCCATTTTGACTTCTAAAACTTGAAAACTTAAACAAAATGCCTATTAATTTAAAAAATTAAACAACAAAGTTTTGAGAAGTGAAGGTTGAAAATTCTTAATATCTTTTTTTATCCTACATTTTTTTTTCCAATTCCTCTCATGGAGAATCTTGAATTTATTTCTTATTTTTTATTTATTTTTGAACAATTTAAATCTTAATGAATGACATAACCAAACGTGATGTTATCACCCTTACCAATTATAGGAATAAAGAAATGCAAAATAGATCACCCTCGATGAGAATAAAGAAATGACCCAAAAGTTGCAGCTACAAATCAAACAAAACCTGCCCAAGTACGAAACATGATTAGCCTGGTCCAAATTGCGGCTATAAATTAAACAAAACCTTTTCTAATGCGGAATATGATGAGCTTAGAGATTTTTTTAGACTTACCGCACATTCCATGCCGTCGTGGGTGACATGAACAGCTGATTCATTAGAAATGCTGATAGATTCCCTAATCGGAGAGCCTCGTTTTTAATGGGTACACAAAACATTATAGAAGTCCTGGGTTCGTCCCGTCGTGGGTGACATGAACAGCTGATTCATTAGAAATGCTGATAGATTCCCCAATCGGAGAGTCTCGTTTTTAATGGGTCCACAAAACATTATAGAAGTCCTGGATTCCTCTCATGCAGGACCCCATTTTTTATTCCATCAATGGTCAGAATCTGACTATTAGTTAAGCATAGACGTCATGAATCTGTGCTGAGGTATGAATGACAATTCCTTTGAATGAAGTGAGGGATCTTAATACGGCGGTGTCTATGCCTCGTCATGTACGAGACCGAACGGAAAGTTGTTTCAGGCCAATGCACTTTCTTGAACATGGGAGACTGGGTTCGTATATGGGAGAATCGATTATTCATAAAATAAAATAAAATATTTTTAACATCCTTCAAGCCAAAGGTAAAAATAGAATAAGTAAGCGCCTTGACTTTCCTCGTAAAAAACAATGTGAGTATAACACCTACATCGTTCAAATCCATTTGACTGAGTACCTACAAACGAGCTGGTAGACAAATACCCGCTAGTTTGGGGCTGTTGTATGTTATTCTCTTGGGCAGCTCCAAATACCCATTTCAATTCACATTTGCGAGTAGTACAGTGAATGGCACTGATGGAGTCCAACAGCAATGAAGAAATTTCTAATAGTAGAGAAGAAGAGCAGAAGGATTCTGGGCAGAGGAGTGTTGAACTTATTGGTAATTACAATTGGGGATTTCTGTGTACTCCCAGGATTGTGTGCGGTGGGAAGAGAGATTTGCTTCCTTTCTATGGTAAGGATGAGAAGATACCGCTCCTCCTGGCTGCAGTCATGGGCCTCCAGCACGCCCTGGCAATGGTTGGTACCTTGATCATTATTCATTATTATACATTTTGGTGAGATTTTCATAGTTAAATTGAGCAGGCTTGAGGATTAAAACTTTTCTAAGATTTGAATGCAATCGGTAAAAAATAGTTTCAAAATTGGATTTTATTTTTTAATTTTATTGTTTGAAATATATTATAATAGTTGGATTATGAGGAAAATCATTTCTTACATGGGCTAAGAAAGAAACCATCTGGGCCTGTCCCTGGTGGACAAAGAATTCACATCCTTTAAAAACCATTCAAATTTTGTCTCGAATGTCACAGCTTCTGCTTACTGCAAACAAAACTGATCGCTGCCAATTGAATCGAATGCCATAAACTCTTGCAACTATCCCTGTCCATCAGAGTTTCCCTAAAGAGTAACCTTCCAAGAGAGGGGCAATAAAAAATAAATTGAACTCAGTATACTTTTAACCCCAAAACCTTCTAGTTGTTGAAAATTCCAGAAGATGCGGTCAACTGGGTTCTCTCTCCCACACACATTTCATAATGCAAAATGCATCTGCAATACCATATTTGGGTTTTACTTGATTCTATGGTTAGTTGTGTTAGCCGTGCAATATTTGTTTGATTGTATGGTTAGTTAGGTTAGTCCTTCAATTTGCCATGTCCTGATAGAGAAACCTCTGCGTTGTCTCTTTTGTCTGGCCATGGATTAATCCTTTTGGCGATGTGGCTTTTTAGTAGAGTTGAATGGATTATAAATCACACTATTTCATTTGACTGTTACCTTGGACTTGTGGGAATACTGTTTCGGAAATGCAATACAATTATAGAAATGCTACCAAAAGTGTGGGCAGCAATTAATCTGCAAGGATTTAAAGAATACGAATGAGAAAAATGTCAAGAATTACAAAAATGTAAGTTAAATTTGAATTGCAAAAAAAAACTTTGATATTCCCAAAGTTATAATTTACTGGAAAAGCCTTGTTTAATTGGAGATTTTGGTAACACTGCTGGTAGCTAAGCTGTTTTGTATCTAAGCAGTGCCAGCTCTTGCAGTTACTCCAGAAAAACTCATGATTTACACAGTTGGATTTGTATTGGTAAGGCTGTGTGTTAAAAGCTCTACCTGATACGTGGTCCAACAATAACTAGCACATTGCTTTATGCTCACTTTAAGCTGGACATCTTTGGCTGGTGGTTCCCCGTTTTGTTCTACTTGAAAAGTTTCTGTTTCAAAAAAATAAAAAAATTGAGGTTGTCAATGGATTGGATGAAGAACCATAGGGACATATTATTTGCAAATTGCCATGGAAGTAATTGGTGTGTCTGGATGTTGAAATATTTTATTGCGGTTGTTTCATTTATAGTACTCTTCCGTGGAGCCTTAAATATTTGATTTGTTTTAATGAAGTCACATCATTTGCAAAACCATGCTTGGGACCATTGATGTGTTTTTTAGGACACTCGAACATAGAATAAAATACTAAGTATTCTATCCTCTCCCAAACAAAGAAATGTTTTATGCTAATGAATATGATCAAATGAGACATCTCCAAGGTTTACAATTCAAACAATCGACTTTATGCTCAGGATAGACTTAGTGTCTTTGATGTGATCTTGCTTGTAATCACAAAGGGACTTACGCTTTGAACACAGCTGGAACGTGGAATCTTACTTAACTTGCTTGGAAAATAAGGATAAAAGAGATGAAAGGGTTAGGAACACTAATCTTTTCCTAAGAACAATGATGATAATGCACGATACTTTGATAGACGGATTCTATAATCAAGCCTTGCTTTGCCATGCAGAAACAACTACATGAAACTGATGCAATCTCCAAAAGATAACGAAGGGTTTCCATATTATGAACATTCATTCAAACACCCAATACTAGTGCAGTTCAAGTAAATATCCACAATTGAACTTGTGCTTGATGAGGATCAAGTTAACCATGCATTGCAACTTACAATCAGCAAATTACAATTGGTATGAACCAGAATTCAATCACATATTATTACAATTTCTCCTTTATAATCAATGAGATATATCTAAACTTGAGAAGTAACAAGAAACCATGCAACATGTAGAAACAACACATAGATATCCACCATACTTAAATAAAAAATATGTATTAACTCCAACAATTCTTGGCAACAACTTCGAGTTTACTCCTCCTACTCTGCTGCTAACTGCTAAATGTCTACCACTACTAACTATTAGCCTTTACAAATGACAGAGCTATAGAGGTCTCAATACAATTCAAGGGCTTAGATCAAATCAAGATAAATGGCTGAGATTTAACAATAAAACCTTAATTAGGGTTAGTTACAACTAGCTCCTCTTTGACTGATGAGAAAATTTCAATATCTAGGGCACGTGTCCCTTTTGAAGTTTGAACCAATGAGAAAATAGGTTAGGTAAATAAAACAATATTTGATGAAGCGACACATATTATTTGCTCCTTCAATCGATAAATCAGGTTCAATATATTTGGACGCCTTAACTCGGAGTAGCTTGATTGGTTGGTGATGACAGGTGTGTAGAACACAAGATGCCACTGAGAGGGAGGGTCAATCAGTGGTTTCCAAACTTAACCCTTTAAATCCTAAATGTGTGTACCGGTTAGCAGATCTAACACAAATTGAATATACCGGTGAGATAGGGAGAAGACCAAAAATCAAGCACACACAAAGGGCACATCACATAACACTGAATATATGAGGAAAACCCAACATGGGAAAAACTTCGGTGAGAAATGTTGTTGGAGTCTACTACTCCAATTCAACCTCACAATAAACACTGTATTACAAAGTTTAGGGCACCAACCCAAGGGGCACCAACCCAAGGAGCACCAACCCTTGCACTGAGCTTCTATTCAGTGATTACAAAGAAATATATCCATACAATAGTAATAACCTTGTTACAAATGAGTTTTGTAACTCACACATATCTCTTCACCGGTTCACCTCTGTTCGGTTCTCTGCCGGTTCTCTGCTCACCTTCTCAGGCTCTTCCTCTACTCTATCTGTGCCTTGTCTGATTTCTTCTCTCTCTCTCTCTCTCTGCTCTCCTTTGCTCACTGCAGCTTGCTTACCGGTTCAGACTTTGCCGGTTGAATGAATTGTCAAACCATGCACCTGGTTACCGGTTCTCAAACCTATTTGTCTCATTCCCTTCTGCTCTGCTTTTACCTTGCCGGATCTTCTCTGACACTCACATTGCACTGCTTGCCTCTTTGCTGCCTTCTTACCGGTTGGAACCCTATTGGTTCGCTTGAGTGCTGCAATCTTTAGCAGCTTGCCGGTTACCTTGACCTTACCGGTTTAAACACTGTTAAACCTTGTCACCGGTTATTCCTCTCCAAAACTCAGTCACTAATATGTTTATCAATGGACTCTTTGACTGATTGACTCTCTGATTGCACTCACTTCATAGGCGTCACTCTCTCATGCAGCAACAACAGATCTGGTCTTCGATTTGCACATTTATACCTTTGCAAGCCCATGAAAACAAACATTCAAACCTTGGCGCGCTAGGGTTCTGTTGACGTGTATTTTGTACACAATCAAACACAGAATAAAATACCCAAGGGTACCTTATCCTCTCTTGAGTAAAGCCTCTGAATGCTGAAGATATCGCGAAAAGGATCAATCAGGGTGACTTCAAGGTTCTTCGCTGTAGGATCTCTACGTGTGGATAAGCACCAGTGGTCGTTGTGAATGCTGTTTCTTCAAGGGGTCTTACGCACTTTGAAAGCTGGTCCGTGTTGCTCTCACTCGACTGCAGGAACAGGATTTTTTCTAATACTAACAAATTCTCAAAAAAGATCAAAAGATAGGGTTTTCGAGAGATGAATTCTACTCTAATCCTACGAACGACTCAATGTAGGCTAGACTTGGTAAGATTCTACCAATTTCAGTATTGCCAAGGGATTACAATTTTATTGGAATTGGTGCGATCTTCTAAGGTGATTAGTGATTTTCAAATCATCAAGGATTATAGACACTATCATAAAGATACATGTCAATATTTCAATGATAATTGAATGTTCAAGCAATTTGAATATCTCCAGTTGACCACACAAGGTGTTCTTACAATCAGTAAGAAGCTAGTGGTTTGGATACGAATCTCACCAAAGATCAAGCACAACACTTAGTCCTTCAAACTTAAATACTACTTCGACTGAGAATGATTCAAGAAGATAAACAACCATGAAGATAGCCACAAGTATTGCAATAAAACACCATAACTTCAATATTTTATTGATCTCAAAGCCAAATGGACAACAATTGCTCAAAATTCCTTCTTCATTACTCAATCTTGCTACACAATAACTTTCTCTCTAAGCTCTTCTAATCTCTAATATCTTCTTCTAATCTGATCTAACTAATACAAAATGAAAATGAGTGAGGGTATATATAGCATCCTCAATTACAATGAACGGCCCAGATCGAAAGAAGATCAATGGTTGAGATTCTGACACCTAAACCCTAATTAAACCCTAATTAGGGTTTATTACAAAAAGTTCCCTTTTTAGATGAACATTATTAAATGTATAGCCAAATATTTAATTGACACAAAAGTCGAGGAAAAATAGACCAATGATAATTAAGATGCCACATCATCCTATAACAACCTTTCTTCTAGAACCTTGTTCCCTTTCCTATGCTCTTTCTTAGCATATCCAATGAATCTGGACACAATTCCTTCGATCTCAGTAATAGGAATCTCGGGAAGATTCTTCATTTGTTCCTCCAAGTGAATGACCTGATCAAAGGCAGTGAGAAGAGCTGTTTCCCATCCAAGTTCGAGTTCTTTGATCTTCTCAATCAGGAGCATGGTAGTGAACATCAGGTCTCGTTGCTCATCTGTGATGATATTTTCCTCTTTGCAAAAGATGACCTTGATTCTATCCTCCAACTCTTGGATGTCCACATCTGTCTCAATCTCAATTCGTCGGCCGAGGATGGTACATAACACTTCAAACACTTTATCTTGAATTGGATGGATGACACCTTCAACTTGACTGCATTTTGAGTTGACGTCTTCGAAAAGGACCTCTTTCATCTGGAGAAGAGCTGACCACTGTAGTAGGTTATGAGTTCCTCCATCCATTATCTTTTCTTGTGCCAGTATCCGTCTTGGTGTTTGCCTTATTACTTGCAGGACAGGAATGATAACATCTCTAGTATGAGCAAAAGCGGTTACAGTTATCAATAAATTATGAATAATCTCAAGGACTTGGATAGCTCGATGGATTGTCTTCATCATCCTTGTTGCAAACTCGATGGCTACCGTGTGGGATTTATCAATCCAAGAACTCATAAGCTGAACCAAGCTTTTGACCCTTTCTGCTTCTCCAACTGATTCAAGAGGAAGTGCTTGCACAGGAGATACTGCTGGATCCTGACGTCTCAAGGGCTGATTGAGATGACTAAAGTAACCTCTCCAAGCACCGACCTCCCTCTCAAGCCTCTTATTCTTTTCCACTTCTTCCTTGAGTTTGTCCTTAAGTGCCTCAAATGAATCGGTTGCCTCATCCATTGCCTGTTCAGTAGTGAGTGGACCAAGCTCAAATGTTTCCACATCATACTCATCTGCAAGAATTTCATCTTCATACTTGTCCACTACTGGTGTAGCTATTTGCAATTTCCTGGATCCTGCCTCATCTCTAATCACCTTGGACATCTTGGTGGCCTTCTTCTTTTCCGTTACTTCTTGAGAATTTCCTATAAG
Organism: Cryptomeria japonica; assembly: GCF_030272615.1. Taxonomy (NCBI): domain Eukaryota; kingdom Viridiplantae; phylum Streptophyta; class Pinopsida; order Cupressales; family Cupressaceae; genus Cryptomeria; species Cryptomeria japonica. The sequence continues at coordinate 747,809,521 of NC_081409.1, forward strand.
GCTCTCCAAATCAATCACATTTTCTTCCTCCTCAATCACGATCACCCTTGTCAGTCTCTCCTTCAACCAATCTGGGATGGCGGATCTTGTCTCTCTAACTTGTATTTCTTTAAGTAGTGGTTCATCTTCTCGGAGAGGAGATGTCGCTTCATCATCATTTCCCTGATCTTCCTGTAGCTCATCAATTTGTAGAGGTTGACTTGATGAATGTTGAGGTGTTTGTCCCTTCTCTGGCTTATCATTTTGTACCATGGATTCCATAGATTCATCAATCTCAGGTACCATCTTCTCTTGACCTTCAGCTTGACTTGCCTTCTTTCCATGTCGAGAAGATGTGCCTGATGGGCGATCTCGATTGGCCTCTTGCTTCTTCTTGGAGGATTCTCTTTTTTCAGGTCTTTCTTTCCTCTTTGCGCCTCTAGGATGAGAAGTGTCTTCACTCACGCTTGCTCCTCCTTCTTTTGGTCTTTCCTCCAAAGTAAAAGTCATTGGTACGTTCTGCTCTCTTAACTTCTGATGTTGTATGTCCACCCATCTGCGAGTACATGATAAAACTGGAGCCTGTTGTCCTCATTTTTGTTTCCAAAAATGAAGGACCACTACGATGGAATTTTTATGAAAAATGAAAATTATTACTCTATGGCACGCTTCCCGAGGCAAAATTTTGACTAATCCTTGGACTGGCTTAATCCTCAGTCCATTCTCGAACTACGTTTCAAATTTCGTCCAATTCTGGGTTCGTTTGCCATGCCTTTCCTTCAATTTCGGGTTTTAAAACCCAGACTGCAGGTGGAGAATTTTCTTCAAACTGCAAGTTTTAATGATATTCATTGTTGTGGTCTTTGTAGGGGAATTTTTGATCACTTACATGTGCATTTTTTTATTTCAAATATGTCACTTGTAATTTATTTTAAGTTTCCCATTTAATGTTTTTATCTTTTTGTTGTTTTTTGGTCATTTTTAGTTTAAATAGGGGTTTTTTAGCTCAACTGCAAGTAAACTTGCAGTTTGTCCAAAAAACCCCTACTTTAATGGGTTTTACATGTAATAGGGATTTTAGATCCCCATTACATGTGTGCAAGTGTTTAATACTTGTTGTAGGGATTTTATTTCCCCCTTACAAGTATTTTTAAACTTGCAGTTTGTCTTTTAAAACCCGATTTTAACATAAAGTTCATTTTTGACAATTTTTAAACTTGTCATTTGTCCAAAAAAACCCGATTTTGGCTTAATGAGTGAAAAGGTGAAATTTTAAACTTGTTGTTTTATATCCAAAACCCGATTTTAAGCATGAAAGAGGAAAAAGTGCAAATCGAACTTGTCATTTTATATCTAAAACCCGATTTGCTTCCTTTTGAAGAAATCGAACTTGTCATTTGTTTTTCAAAACCCGAAATGCAAGAGGGAAGCGATTTTGGACTTTTTCAAAGCGAAATTCATGGATGAATCGTTGGATGAATGAGGCGTTTTGGGTTTGTATCCTATCTTCTTGCATTTTTGGACATCTATCATGCCATTCCAAGGACAAATTCGCTGGTTTTTACCCTAAAAACAGCAACCACGTTTTTTCCTAACGTGAATCATTAATGCCACGTTTTGAGGGGTTGAATCTTTAAAATTTCACACACTCCTAGATCGTTTTGATCTTTCTTCCTAAGGCGTGGAGGGTAAGAGAAGTTTCGCACCATTTAATGGTGCATTGAATGTGTAATGTGTAATGAATACCACGTTTTTCACAAAAACGTGACTCTCTTGGCTGCGTTTTAAATCCTTTGGCATTGATACCTCTTCAAACACCTTTGGTATTATTGCTTTAGCAAATACCTTGATCGTTTTGCTGCAACAAACTTGAAATGAACACTTTCATTGGCATTTTACTCTTGCAAGTTTAAGATTGCTACCATTTTTGGGGGCATTTTCACAAAAACGTGATAAGGGTTTAAAAGTTCAGTTTTGCTTCTTCATCTCAAGAAGTATTGCATTGTTGGAGAAGCATTTTGATTTTCCAATCAAGGTATGTTCTTCCTTTCTTCTCTTCTTTTTATTTTCACGTTTTCTTCATTTTTCGTTATTAATTGCATTCTTCACATGTGTTGTTCTTCCCTTAAAATTGGTTTTCATGAAACAAATCTTCCCTTTGAAATGCAATTGTTAAATTGCATTATTCTTCTCAAAATTCCATCTTAGCTAGTATTCGGGATTTTTAATCTCGATTACAAGTTCGCTGGAAATTGTTGTTCTTCCCTTACGGTTGAGAAATTTAATCATTTTTGGTTAAATTTCCAAGCTTGAAAAATGTGAAATACCTCTCTCTTGCAAATTCGTGTTTTGAAAACCGGATTACATGTTGAAAAGATCTTCCCATTTTCATGAAAATGACTATCCCGGATATTCCCATTTCTATCCATTCACGTTCCCCATATCCGCACTTTCCATTTCCATCATTTCCCGCAAGTCAAAATCCCATTTTTCATCCGTTTCTCCATTTTCGAATTTACAAGTATACTTGTATTCGGGTTTTAAAATCCCGATTGCATGTATGTACTTTCCAACTTGTATACTTGCGAAAATTCCCCCAAGATCCGAAATTGGTCAAAGTCAAGATTTTCCCATGTCTTCTCTCTTCTTCTCACAAAACCGTGAAATTCAGAGATCAAAGTTTTACCCATTTGAAAAAAGAAAGAATGATATTTGCAGCTGATTATGATGTGGCCTTAACCCTTTTAAGTCTTTATCACAGCATTCCAGGTTCGCAATCAATGTCAGATTTGCCGGCATCGCCAACTCCAAAGAAAATGAAATACAAATATGATAAATACCAGAATGAGGTTACACCTTCCCAGGTCTCCTCGCCATTGGATCGCATTAGGGACACAGAAATAGGGCATGTTGATATGGCAGAATTCATTCACAGGGTAGAAGATCCACAGGATAACAACTTGCAGCGGCTGTTGGACAGCCATATCCATCATGCGTCTTCTTTCCCAGTGGTTGCCCTAGAACTTGAATTTGTTCTTGCATGCGCCCATCATTTTGACAAAGAGTCAAGAGTCATAAAAAATGATGATGGTGAAGCCATAATTCGTCTTGATGCGGATACAATCGAGAAGGTCTTCAAAATACCTCCTGCACCTGTTTACATGGAAATCACCAAAGAAAGTGCAGCAGAGTATTATGTGAAAAGAGAAAAAGATTGCAAGCGCCACATCAATAGGTGGATTCATGAGCCACGTCCTTCCTTCTCAAGATGGGCAAAGTTGTACCGTTGTGATTTCAAGTGGGAGATAGGAGAAACCATCACTCTTCTCAGCAGAATGTTAGGCCTTGAGCACTCTAATGTCTTTGAGCCATGGATGTATCAATTCACCATGTTCATACGGCAGTTGCATCACATTTCATGGGGTGAAATCATCAGCGATGCTTTGTGCGAACAACTTGCAGCGGTTCCTACCACTATGACCTTCTTTATGAATTCTTATTTGGTATATTTAGCAGCATCACTTAGACACTTTCCAGGTCTTTCTACCAAGGGTGATCGCTCTCTCATACCAGTTTGGGAATATTATGACCAGCTGCCTTTGAAACCTAGCAGACTACATTTCAGAAGAGTCCAAGACGCATTCTTTGGATATTTTATGTGTCAGTTTGACATGGATCTCAGAAATAAGCGAGTATCAGATGAGGCATGGGTCAAGGTATCTGAGTATGGGTGCTTATTCCTGCAATTTCCCACCTTCACCTACATGAGGATTGGGTGCTATGATGGACAACCATACATGCTACCAAGATACCCGACCGATAGGATAATTCTTATGGAATTGGGTAGACAGATTATGGCTGTTCATACTCTTCAGTCTGTTAGACACAAGGTTGGAATGGGGATCTCCAGCACAAATCCGTTGAAAATTGGTCGATACTCCCTTGTCACATCTGTGAAGGCTAAGGCCATGGAGGTTGAATTGCAGGAAATCAAGCTTAAGAGGTTCAAACCTAGAGCTGATTTTGATTATAGAGGTATGAAGGAAAAGATCAAAAAATCCTTTGTACATGTTCATCGCATTGAAGACATCTGGGCAGATCTCCGCACAGAAGCTGAAGTCCTGAAGATGGATTACTGCAGGCTCACTGTTGAGCAAATTGTTGACTTGAACTTGGCAGATATCCCACAAGGGATGATTGATGATGGGCGTATACTTGATCCTGAATACACTTCACGGAGGGTTGAGGAAGCTCCACTTCCTTTGATCCAATGGTCACATAAAGAGTGCGTCTCCATTCTTGACAGATTTCAGCCTATCTTGGCCAACACTAACGCATGGTTGAAAAGCAATGCTGTTAGACTTATCAAAATCAAGGTTGGTAAAGAAGATGATTCTACAGGGCCTCTTGGACGAAAGTCTGAGATTCAGATTGATAATAAGGAGGGTGCTTCATCTTCAAGCACAAGGATCAAGTTACGAGTTAGTCGTGCAGTAGTGCTTCCTCCTGAGGAGACAACTACTCGTGGGAAGGAGAAATCACGGTTCCATGTTCGGGTGATCGATCTGGATAATCCAGAAGAGGGGCAGCAATCTGATGATGCGCCTAAGTCTCCAGTTTCAGACACGCCTCATGAGGTCATTCCTCCAGTTTCTATTGAGACGCCTCTTTCTCCTCCTGATTTGCTCATTGATGAGTCTCCTCAGAACGCAGTTCCCATTTCAGCATACGAGCCTTCTCCTGAGCAACAACAAGAAAGTGTGTTGGAAGTTCCTGAAGATAATCCCACTTGCATTCAGTTATCAGAAATTGATACTTCCACTTCTGGTTTTGAAGAATTCATGAGGCAATCTTCATGTCCGTTGGTAATTGAGCAAAACATAGTCGCTATTCAAACAGATATTCCTCCCAGGGTGACCACAGTGATTCAAACAGAAACTGCTTCTCCTTTGCCTACAGCTGTTACAGGAAGTGAGTTGATGACTTTGCCTCCATGGCTTAGTTCTTTCACCCCGAAAAGAAAGAAGCAAGAGATCTCACCTGATGCCTTCGACTACCAGCAACTCAAACAGTCCAGATCCAAAGTTGCTAAGAAGGCGAAGACTATTTCCAGGGTAACTGTTGATAGCAACAAGATGAAAGTAGCTGAAATTGTGGAACCTATTGCAGATAAACCACTTGATGAAATGTCAGCTGCTGATTATAAGGTTACAAGGGTAGAATTGGGCAAGCAAACACATGAAGTCATTAAACATGATGCTCAGTTTTCTGTTGCTTCACTAGTGCAAAGGTGTGACGATCTTCTTGCAAAGAAAGACAAGCTAGAAGAAGAAAACCGACAGCTCATGGCAGCCATCAATAAAATCACAAAACTTGCTGCTGAAGGGAGTAACTCCATAGGTTCTTCCGGTTCCCAAGAATCGATTCGTGGAGTAGAAAGGGCTGCTCAAAAAGTACAAGCACTGGATTCCTGGATTGATCACCTTCATGATCAATGCGTGCAAGTGATAAAAGACATTTTTCAAATAATGTCTAAGCTGGAAACCATTGAGGAGAAATTGGATCAGACTTCTAACACTTTCAAAAAGAATCTGGAAAGTGTTGAGAAAAGTCTGGCAATCTGGCGTACCATGCCCCAACAACAGCTGAGTATTTTGCAGGAGCACACCATCATCTCTTCCAGGGTCATGTACTTGGAATTTGAGGAACTCATGGAAAACAAAACCCTTGTTCTTAAGTCCCTCATCGAAGAGATCAGTGATGCAAGGAGATTCCGGAATGAAGTTTATCAAGGTATTGTCTCACATTGTGAAAGGGCCTCTTGCAATATAGTAAGTCAGGATGGAGAGCTAATTCCAGAAGAAGAAGTTCTTGCGGACTTACAGATGAGGATTCATGGTGAATGGAGGAGTGAACAATTCTCGGCAGTTTCAATTCAAGCATTGATAAAACATCAAGCCTTTTTGCATGAGATCCAGTCCATCCTGGATAGAGACAATTCCGCGCTCCTCCGCTGTCATAACACTATTGTGAAGACTATGGTAGTTGCTAAGAACACTCATGAACCGAATCCCGAGGAACTACAAGCGAGCATCCGGAAATTTCAAGGATTCATGTCTTCACAAAAGGCAACCTAAGTGTTTTTCAACACTTAGTTGAATTTTCTCTCTTTCGTAATCTTTAGTTGTAATTTCGTTTTGACAAGTTACATGTAAAAGTAATTTTTGTAAAATACAAGTTACACATTACTTGTACTTTTGTAATTACATGTAAGGCAACTACAAGTTATGTCCGATTAGGACTGTAGTTGGAATAAGTCTTAGTTAGTTGGAGTAACTCTTAGTTAGTTAATGAAGTCTTAGTTAGTTATTGAATGAGTCTTGGTGGTTGAGAGAATCTCTCAAGTTAGTTAGGATCCTCCCACCTTTTTCTCAAGGCTCCTCTTTTATAAATACTTGAGAGGTCCATTGTAAATATATCTTTTGGAAAGCAAGCAAAAACTCTGCCAAATTTACAGCAAGAAGTCTTTGAGCTTATGTATGTGGATTGAAAGTTTTTTGAAGAAATAATAAAGAAGGACTACTCAAGTTTTGAGTCTTTGAGCTACATGTTTGAGTTTGAATCTTTTATTTCTTCTATGCCAAGTGTTTCTAAAGGAGCTTAGTCCAATCTGATTTGAAGTCTTTGAGCTGCAAGTAGAGAAGATTAATTAAAATAGGAAAATCTCTAGAAGGAGCAGCAAGTCTTTGAGCTTGCGTCTATTCTTGAGGAAAATTACTGTTTGATAAGAAATAGCAGCAAGTCTTTGAGCTTGCATTAGTTCTTGTCTTTGTGTTAAAAGAATAGATTATTCCAGTCTTTGAGCTGTTATCTTTTATTCGTTGTAAAATTTAGTATAGCAAAGGGTAGATAGGACTTCCGATAGTCAAGTCTTTGAGTTTGATATTGCTGTCCCGTCCCGAAGGAAGTGACGGGAGTCTTTGAGCTTTCAGGAAACTTCACTTCCTTTCTCTCATTTTACTTGAAAGTGGTTACTGCTGTTATTCAATCGCTATCCTTTTCTGTGAAGAGAAAAAGGATATTGTCTTTCTTGAAAAAAGAAGAAAGATTGCTGTCCCATCCAATTTTATTTTCCAAGTTGTAGTTAGATAGGGGGAGCCTTCCCTTAATTAGGAGAGTTTTTACTCGTGTGCTGTAGTTGAAACCACAATTTTGTATATTTCCCCAAGTGTACAAAATTTTCAACCAACAGAGCCATCAAAGCTCTCAAGTCCAAAATCTTAGGCTCGTTCCAATCTATCTTCACTCTCTTATCTTCTTTGTCATAGGATGACTGGAGGTATCTGCCATTGTCTTGGGCTTGATTGGCTACTCTGTAAACCTTGCATTTTCTGATGAAATCTAAAGGCAATCTGGAATGCATCTTCCTTTTAACTTCTAAATCACTTGAGAGATTCATCCAAAAGTCTTCCACCTGAAACTCATGTCTGTACTTCCTAGCAACTGTCTCCTCCATATAACCATAAGGATCAAAATTCTCCCGTGGGGCAAAGAAGGTGAATGAATACAAGGCTAATTCCTTCTCTGCATCCTCCGAAGCTTGAGTATTAGGACATACCTCAACTGAATTCCCCAATATGATAGGTACGGGAACTCCATTTCCATGCTTGTGTCTGGATACCTTTGCACAAGCTGCCAATTGTCTGGTTACCTCAAGTAACACTATTCTGTCTATCGGATATCTCGACAACATGTAGGGAGGTGAAGGACACCCATGAACTCTGATTTATGTAAACTTTTGAAACTGGATGAACCATGCACCATACCTCTTCACAAGCTCTTGTGCATCTAGAGATAGGCAATTGTGAATCCCGCCTTGCAATATCCTAGTGATGTTCATCGTGAAGGTATCATTGACTAACTTGTAGTCACTTCCAGGTGGATGATGCAGATGAACATAAGAGTCACAAACTCTCACTTCTCCGGGTCCTCTTCCGATCACACCTCTGTGAGGTAGCCCTGCATACTCAAAACTCCTGATCAAGGCATATATGACATATGAGCTCATGTGGAACGACTTGGTAGGCCTTAGTCTTCTCAACTGCACGTCTAGGCTATTGCTAATAATTCTGGCCCAATGAAGCGTTCCTTTCCCTTGGACTATCACTTGAATGAAGAAGAACATCCACTTTTCGAAGTAGAAGGCTTGAGGAGCCCCTGTAACTCGATTGAGCAAAGTTATCAAATCTCTGTACTCCTCCTGGAAGTCGATCCTATGTAGTGTGTTGGGAATCTTGTTTAGGCGAGGACGACTTTTGAGCAACCAATTCTTGTTGATGAGGTTCAAACAGGTGTCAGGATCATCTTCGTATATTGACTTGGCTCCTTCTAAACTTTTGTAAATCATATCTTTATGCTCTGGAAAATGGAGAGACTCACTTATAGCCTCCTCTGAAAGGTAAGCTAAGGTGTTCCCTTCCTTGGATACGATCGATCTTGATTGTGAGTCATAATGGCGGGCACACTCGATCATCAGCTCATGACATTGGACTGCCGGAGGGAAACCTGCCGCCTTGATGATGCCACTTTCAATGATCCTCTTCGCAACAGGTGATGGCTTGCCAATGTAGGGGACCTCTCGAAACTTCTTCACACTGAAGTTTCCCAAGTTGGTATCTCCGATATTACTCCATTTGGACACAATACTGGTCTCCAATTCGTCGTTCTTCTGATCTTCTTTGATGAGAGCTGGACGACTAGTGGATGCTCCGGCCTTTGGGGTCGCCATCTTGACACCTACACAACATTTCACAATTAGTAATATATCTTGAAGTATGGAAATATATACTTAAAAGGAAGATTTAAGATTTTAATTAGGAAACTTCATGATAAATCTTGAGTTATCATTTCCTAATTAACCATGCGATACTTAGATTTTTCGAAAACAAATGTTCAAAAATTAAATCTTCAACAAGGGTGTCAAGATGATTTCGCCATACCTCCTCTTGAGTATTAAACTCTAAGAAATGATGCAAAAATAGATGAATTTCGCTAGGCAAAATGTAGATCAAAGCCCTCTCTTGAATGAATTGCATCTCCCCTAGCTTTGGAAAAGATAAAACTCCACCTCCTTCTAGTCTTCAACACTTGAAAGAAATTCGCTCCAAGCACACCAGATTTCGCACCTCCAATTAGCTTCCCAAATTCGCACTTAAGGCAATGATTGAATGATTTGAAATGTGAAAAAACTCCTCCAATATATAGAGCGCTCACCCTTTTGCTCCCTCTAGGCCGACTTGGCAAATAAGAGGTTAAAAATAAATAAAATTCTGAAAAAGGGGGGCCGACTTGGCAAAATAAATCAAAATAAGGCCTTGAGCGCTTTATATTTAATTTTAATTTAATAAAAATTAATTTTAAATGCCTCCAAGATAGAAGTTTGATTTTTTAAGGCTTAAAATCAATCTATTAAATGCTAAAGATGCTTTTAATTTAATGCTAATTTAATTTTACTTTTTCAAATGCCTCAAAATTAGCAATGTTGGCGATCAAGTGCAATTTGGAGAATATTAATTTTTAAAACAAGGCTTGATTAAACTCCATGATGATTCGCCCTCGACCCTCTCTGAGGGTCAGGAGCGATTTTTCAATTTTAGCCTTGAATACTTCGCATCTTGACTTGAAAATCTCCTGGAGGGTAAATTGATATCCAGTTAACGTGTTGTACTTCAAATTTGGCATTTTGTGTGATGAAAAATAGGTGGAAACGTAAATTTCGCTCTGGACCCTCAGCAAGGGTCAGGAGCGATTTTTCATTTTCTCGCTGGAATCCACCTAAATTTGATCGTTGACCCTTCAATGTCACTCCCAAAATCCATTCCTTGCACTATAAAGTTAATTTATCAACAATTTTGGAGGAAAAAATGTCTTTAAAGGCAATCTCGCCCTGGACCCTCAGCAAGGGTCAGGAGCTATTTTTCTATTTTTTGCTCATGATTAGTATTTACCAACGTCCAAAACCTCTTCAAGACATTTCAACTAGGCCCTCTCATTGACTTGTAAACTTAGCTTTGTCAAATTTTGGGGAAAAGGTGTGTTTTTGGTGTTTTTCGCTTTGGGCCCTCTCTGAGGGTCAAGAGCGACTTTTTGATTTTGAGCTTGATTATCCACCATTTTTCTTCGAAACTTCATTCGTCATTAAGCAACATCCTTCCTTTATCCACTTCATCCAAATTTGCATCGTTGTTGCTAGAAAAAATGAGGATTCCCAACATTTTCGCTCTGAGCCCTCTCTGAGGGTCAGGAGCGATTTTTTTCATTCTAAGCAAATTCCTTCATCTTTTAGATTCCAAATCACCTTCAAGGCATAAAACATCACTTCTTCTTCCCATCCACACAAGATTTTGTCTTAATTCCTCAAACAAAGGAGAGAATCCTGGAAAATCGCTATGGGCCCTCTCTGAGGGTCAGGAGCGATTTTTGTAATTGCCTTCAAAATATTGATTCTCAACAATCTCTTTTCACTTCAAGGCCTTTCAAACATCGTTTCAAACCCATGCCTAACCTTGGCTTACCTCAAACTTGGATGAAAAGTTCCCATATTAGGTTTCTCGTTGTGGGCCCTCTCTGAGGGTCAGGGGCGACTTTTTGATTTTGGGTTGATTTCCTCTTGTGTTGATCTTCCAAATTATATTCAACGGATAGAACATGCTTTCCTTCATCTCTTCCAATCATAAAACGTACTTTGATCTTGTAAGAATAGTGCATTTTTGAAAATCTTGCTTTGGACCCTCTCTGAGGGTCAGGAGCGATTTTTGCTACCTGGACCAAAATGCTTCACTTTTCATCTAAAAATCACTTTACCAAGGAAGATGTCATCTTGTTCTTTGCTATGAATAAAATTTCATGTCCAAGAAAGGTCCAAAATGTGCACACAAAGAAAATCGCTTTGGACCCTTTCTGAGGGTCAGGAGCGATTTTACCTTTCTTGGGCAAAACTCCTTCAATTTATTATCTTTGATCAAGTCTGGATACTTCATTATCCTCATTCTATCCTTCACCATGCTTTTGACATCTCAAATCGACCAAATAAGGCTAGCAATGACCCCTATGAGATTTTTCGCTGTGGGCCCTCTCTGAGGGTCAGCAGCGATTTTTTTGTTTTCAACAAGGTCCTCCATCATTTCTAGCCAAATCTTCTTCAGGTGGGTGGAGAAAGCCATTTATTTCCCCTTCATGATCAAAACTTGGTCTCTTTTCATTGCAAAATGAAGGAAATCAAAATCTCGCCCTGGGCCCTCTCTGAGGGTCAGGAGCGATTTTTCCCTTTTTGGCCAAACTACATCAAATTTAAGTCTCAAACTGCTTCACAAGGCAAAGTTAGGTCATTTTCAAGGCCAGGAACCAGTTAGCAAGTCCATCAAAAACAAGAAATTGCACTCAGGATAAATTTCGCCCTGGGCCCTCTTCGAGGGTCAGGAGCGATTTCTTTGTTTCAGGCATCATCTCACTTCAAAAAATTGATCAACACTTACCCAGGTAAGAACATACAATTTCTCTTTCAAAAATGCTAACACTTAGTAAAAATTGGATTTTACCATAAAAACCTTTATTAGACCTAACCTGAGACCTATTTGACTCTCCTGAAAGACTTACCTAATTTCAATCAATTTTCCAAAATTTGACTGGACTTAGCCTGAATGACGCCCAAAAAGAACCTCGAAGGTTTAGCCCTAGTCCAGACAGACAACTCACTCACTCAAAACCCTAAAAAACAGAGAGAAGAACAAGCAGAGAGAAGCAAAAACAAAGCAAAAAGAGGGGGTCCCCATTCTAATGGGGCGATGTGTGAAATGGTCACAACAGGTTCCTTCTACCGACCCAATCTGTATCAAATCCAATCAGATCTTGCTCAAGGATTGACAACCTGCAAGTAATCAGACATCACCGCCAATGTTGCTGCTTCCAATACATGTTTGCTATATTTAGCATACACGGCAAACTAATCATCGACCTGTATTTGTCAATCACATTGAATGATCCCTCGGTTTGTAACTCCAAATCTGATCTGCACTAGGACATCCTGCATTGATCATTGCAACACAAATGTCAACCTTTTGATCTACCTCGAGCCGCATCCTTCTGCAACTCACCCATGATTTTCGGGGTCGACCATAAATGCAGACTTAGTCGGCAACTATCTCACCGACTCACACTTCATTGACCACAACACGTTTGACACCTGGAGTCTATGTGTCACCATTGTCGGTATCCAACTCAGCTCAAACCATTGTGTTGGTTTAGACTCTGTCACCGACCACATCATACACTACTGGTGCTTACCTACCGGTTCTCTAACCCTATCGGTTAACCTTAATGCCTGCACTTTACTGTTCTGTTGGTGGAACACATTAAACTGGTCACCAACCTTGTCAATTGACAACATGTACCAAGAGTGAGTCATCATGCTCATCTCCATCCGACAAGAGCTCTTCACTTGTCTCTTTGTTAGTTTTATCGGTGGACATCTCTACCAGTAATATCTCTTGCTTGTATACTAGTAACATACCATTCACACCGGTGACACCAAACTCCATCTGCATTCCGGTAACATCCATGTCTGCAATTGCTCAACTTTTCCTTCTCCTTCATTAGCTCAGACATCATCTCAACCGGTTTGTCAATAGTGACAAACTCATCACAATATATTCTTCTTCTTCTGTCTCGGTAGCTCATCATGCTTACTCTTGCTGATCCTGTGCATATATCTGATTTCATGCACCTGAGGCATCCTCATGTTTCACTTTGTTCATCCGGTGTGTGCCTTCAACCACCTGCTTTTAACTTCTTTGCCTTATCCCAAAGCATTGTCACTTACCAGTGGGAGTAGATGAACCAATGCACTAAACCTGTCAAACACCCGGTGAGAGTGGATCCTTGTCACCTGCTGGCCAATATATTGTTCTCTCTGCTTCCGGTATAGCACTGATATGACTTTGCTGTCGTTGAGCAGATATATCTTCAATCAAAGGATATAACCCAGTAGACACCCCCTTTGCCTACCTTACTAACTTGTAGCAGCCATAACTCTGTTGGTCATGTCTTCATCCTGTGAGAATCTCTTCATCCGATGGGAGTCCTGCTGTATGACACCCAACTGCATATCGGTTGCTTGCACTTTCTCCATTAGCTCAACCTTGCTTGCTTACCGGTCACATGCTTGTCGGTTGGCAACCATACATTGTCAACACATCACTCACCGGTTGACATATCATACCGGTCTTCAATACTTACTCACCAGTCAACATCAATGACAACACAATCCGGTTGACATCAATGACAACACAATGCCAACAAGGTGCCACATCATCATGCTCATCTTGTAGATCATCACAAAGAAGTGTTTGTGTTGGTACAATATGTCTTGATACTCAACATTTCCAAGCCTAGTGTGATGATGATAGGACATATTCCTAAATTGTATCATCTTTTGTGATCAAGCCTCCAACTTTGATTAACTCTTTGGAAACTATCACCCTTCCATGATCATGCTTGCACAAATTCATCTCCTAACTTGGGAATTCACCTCCTTGTGATGCATTTCCAATCTTAACCTTGGAATCTTGAAATATTTCCTTCTTTGATGCTCTTTGATCTTGCAATGCCTTGTTTTGGATTTGAATTTCTTGGTGGAGTTCTTGACGTCATTTTGAGAGGTGGAATGTCCTTGATGTAGTTTCTGAGTTGTAGAATGTATCTTTGATATCCTCATTTTCCCTTTGATAATGAAAATCTATAGTTTCCTTGACGTAGTATTATCTCAATGACATCCTTGAATGTCTCCGACCTTGACTTAGGATCTTGGATTTCCAAAGGAAATTCATGATCATTGTAATGGTATCCCTCTTTTTGTCAATCCTTACATTTTCTTCATTGAGGCTTCTCCCTTGATGCCTCCTTGTGTATTGATGTAGTCTTAAAAGTCCTCAATGTTGTTCTAAATTGGTTCCTTCCTTTGCTTGTCAGTATTTAATATCCTCCTTGCATTGTAATCCTTGTTACAATGTCTTGATTCCTTGAGATATTCCTCTTCATGTTGTAATGCAAGCCTTGAATGTTCCTTCTTAATTCCATCAATCTTGAAAAAGAAAGAGAAGATACCTTGGATTAAAATGCAAGAAATTGATGATAAAGCAATTAAAGTTGTACATCTTGCATTCTTAGTTTATGTTGAGAATTTCCCATGACAATCAAAGTGCTGTGTGATTTTCACATGTTCTAGGACAAGTGTATCTTCGCTTTGCACAAGGACTTGGGTGGGTTTCCATGGTAGTCAAGAACAACAAGGCGGGTTTGAGATATGTCCATGGACAAGTAAGAGCGCATTTTCACCTTAGTTTGGGACAAATAAAGGGTGTGAACTCATAGTACTCAAGGACAAAGTTGGGTGTATTTTAGATGTGTTCAGGGAGTAGGGAGAGTGAACTTTAGATGTTGCCAGGGGCTACCTTGAGTGCAAACGAGATATACTCTTGGACTTTGTAAGGTGCAAATCCATGTTGTAAAAGGACAATAAAGGGTGGGATTTCACCTTATGCAAAGACAAATCTTGAGTGGTATTTAGTTTTGTTCAAGGGCTCTTGGATGGAGTTCTCTTGAATTTGTCATTTCTTTCATTGGAATTATTTCCTCATGTCCCCATCTTATGCTAAGTTGGTCATGTTGATATCATTCTCTTCCTAGGCAGGTTCGAGAGGGTGACAAGGACAAGGACAATGTAGGGTGCATATGAGGTACGCTCAAGGACAAGTTTGGAGAATCATAGGCGCATCCTTATGCTAGCCAAGGACTAAGTCAAATTCATTAGGGCTCAAATACAAGGTCTCTAGGTATAAGGACAAACATGCAAGGTGGGTTTGAGAGGTACCCAGGGATGAGGACAAATGTGCAAGGTGGGTTTGAGAGATACTCAGGGACAAGGAAAAATGTGCAAGGTGGTTTGAGAGTTACTTAGGGACAAGGACAAATGTGCAATGGCAACTTAGGGTGGTCCAAGGACTAAGGACTAAGTTTTGCTAACTTCCCAATTGGACATGGATAGAAATGGTGAGCCAATTTTAATGTTGCTAAGGATTGAATCAAAGATTTTTAGCATTTTTATAATTGATCCTTAGGCCTTGAATTCTCAATGTTGAGTCTCTCCACTCTAGACAAGGATTTTCACAAAAAAAAAGTCTTAATTTCCTATCTTGTCAAGGTCAGAAAATGTAATGTCCCCTTTTTAGCGCAACATGATATGGGGTGTCGTTAGCCTATTCTGACACTGTCCTGAAGGCTAACAAGGACATTGGTGGGATCCTGAGGTGTTTTGGCCTAGGTGTTTTCAGTTTCAGGCCAATCGGTGTTGCTCTGACAGGGTTTCTAGACACTTACTATTTATAGTAAGTTAGTCTCCAAGCAGTGACTTGAAATTTTTAGTGTTTCCCTGGTTGGCATAATTATCAGTAAAAAATATTTGAAGGCGACAATGATTTAAAGGGATTATCAACAATGTTTTAATATTTAACGATAAAGTGTAAAGTTAAATTAAATATTTAACTTTATCGTTATATTATAAGGTTGGGAATATAAAGTAATGTTTAAAATATTAAAAGTTCCCTTTAATGTGTACATTGTGGGAAATAATATTTTATTCTAAAATGTATTATCCCACATTTAGGAAATGAAGTGTTTGCATCCAGGAAGAAGATATAAATTGAGGTTGAGAGCTCTCTTTTGGGGTATGCTTGGATGAGATTAATGTTATGCTATTGGATTTCGTAGAGATCTGATTATTGGGCTTGGAGGACGGAATCCCTCTTTGCTAGCATTCTCTTCGCTGTTGAAAGACACAGTCAGGAGGATTAATGGTGTTTTCATTCAGGAAACACATTGGGCTTCATCTGGTGCTCTCGCATGAAGTTTTTACAGGGGTTTGAAAGTGCAGATTTGAAGATAGTGATTTTGCTACAGTATCGCGTGAATAGTGATTTTGCTACAGTACCGCGCGAATAGTGTTTTTGCTACAGTACTACGTGAATAGTGTTTTTGCTATAGTGCCGCGTGAATAGTGTTTTTTTACAGTGCCGCGTGAATAGTGTTTTGCTACAGTGAGCGTGAATAGTAAAAATGCTACAGTGCCATGAATAGTGCTGCTATAGTGCATGAACAATGTTGGTATGAAGTTTACTTGTTTTTCCTGCTGATTAGAAGTTTGGAAGGCTACCATTACACCTGCAAACCACTACAACATTCAATTCCAGGTTTCTTCTATCATATTTTCATAATTAAGCATTGTAATTGTTGAATACAAACCTGAATAATTGTCGCAGCCTATAAGCCAGTTGAATGTGCACATTTATATTGCAAATCAGTATTTAACAACAAATAAGAAGTTTTGGGTTTCGCATATATTGTTGTATGTTTGTCAAGTGTTTGATAAAATGCCATGTTGATTATTAAGCAATTTCATTGATATCACATAGTAGTTTGCAAGTCTCTTTCATTGGAAAAATAGGGGTGGTCATTACAGAAAATCTGACCTTGACAAGGAATTTTCCTTGTTAAGACCTCATATCCCTCAAATATTTCATTGTTTCTCAACATTTAGAAATTCCAAAATCTCAAAATCTAAAATCTCAAATCCTCTTGACAACTTTGCAACATTCTTTGCAGTTTGACAACTGGGACAACATTTAGCAATTTTGACATTCCTCACAATTCCACCATCAATCCTTAGTCCTGTTGTGACTTTTTCACACATCACCCCATTGCAAATGGGGACCCTTCCTTTTTCCTGTTTTCTAAGGTTTTTGTTAGTCCTTTGTGACCTCTCGCATCAAGTTTGTCAGTTTTGAATGACCCGAGTTTTGAACATTATGAGTTAGTGTGTGCAAGCCATGGTTAGAGCAGAGTCTAATCATCGTCATTGTGTCTAGAAAGCCTAAAGGGCGAAGATCGCAATTGATTTGAGCTAATTTGGACAACTTTCTATTTTTAGAAAGTTTTTCTTTTTTCTTTTTCCTATTTTTTAGGAAGTTTCATTTTTGGCATTTTGAACACAATCCTCGAATGGCTATTTTTAGAAAGTTTTTCCTATTTTTAAGGGAACCTTTCTTTTTCTATTTTTAGAAAGTGGATCTAGGGTTTGCACTATTCACATTAAATGCATCGACAAATTCCTCCTAAAATCCAAGTTTTGACCCAAAAAGCTAATCTCCTAAATTTTAGGGATCCCAAGGAATTCAGTAAAAATTTCAAAGTGATCCGGTAAAAATTGCACAAGTTATGGAGATTTCAAGTTTTGATCATGTGGTTCTTGAAGTTCATAAAGTTCGCCCCCCTTGATTCCTGACAATGATGAAGTCTGCCCTTGGTTAAGGTTGTGGTTCCTGAGATCCACCAAGTCCGCCTTGGAAAAGGTGAGGTGGGTCATCAACATGTTGAAGTCTGCCCTACCATGAAGTTGAAGGTGCAAGCAAATGTTGAAGTCCGCCCGAAGTAAAGAGCATCAAACTTGATAAAGTCTGCCCTACCATGAAGTTGAAGGTGCACGCAAATGTTGAAGTCCGCCCTAAGTAAAGAGCATAAAACTTTGATAAAGTCCGCCTTAGATAAGAGGCTAGGTACCGTAGAAGTAAGCAAGTCCACCCTCCAAAGGGTCATACATCAGGCCAAGTCCGCCCTCCAAAGGGTCATAGATCAGGCCAAGTCCGCCTTATAGATGATGGGGAAAGAGCATAAGTTTGGCCAAGTCCGCCCTAAGGCATATCATTTGGTGCATGAAGCTAACAAAGTCCACCCTTGGAGAATGTGGTGTGCATGGAAGAGATGAAGTTCACCCCATGGACATAAGGAATGGTGCACAAGTTTGATAAACTCCGCCCTTATTGATCACAAGTTGGGCAAAGTCCGCCCTAGAGAGATAAAAAGCAATGTGGCATGAAGTTGATGAAGTCTGCCCCAAGGTGAAAGGAGATGGTGAGTGGTGCAAGCAAATGTAGAAGTCCGCCCTAGCAAGTAGAATCAAAACAAAGAAGTCTGCCCTCATGAGATAATTGCTAAATTTGAAAACAAAGGAATATTACAAGATGAGGTCAGTGAGATTTGAAGAAGAAGTTCGAACTAAGACCAAAATATAAAGTTTTTGGATTTGAAGATTTGAAGATCCAATTCAAATTATGGACTGAAAATGAATTTTGAAAGTTGCATTTGAAAGACAAGATGAAGTTTGAACTTGCTTAAAAGATGACAAGTCGACTGAAGACCAAATTAGAAACATTCTTTGCAGATTCGAAGGACTAAGGATGAAATAGAAACAAATTTTGGAAGATTTACTGAGTTTTGAAATGAAGAATTCGAACTCCAATACAAATGCCTTTCATTCTTTCATTTTGTCATATGAAGTTCGAACTTTCAAGAGCAAGTTGAGAGAGTTTTGAGAGAAGTTTTCTGCAGGTGAAGGACATTTTTGAGAGAATTTTAAGAGTTTTTGCAGGTTGGAAGTGATTTCAAGAAGGATTTCAAGTATAAGTCTGAAATTTTCAACCATTTTTCACAAGTTTGTACACAGATCTTGGCGGAACCTTGATTGTTTGGAAGACAAATTCATTAATTTTCTGATTAACATCTGATTTTTTCATCCTCCAAGCAGGTTCTTTTCTCATTCTTCTTCTTTCTTTGAAGATTTGGATGACTTTCGAAGCAAGGACATCACGCAAAATGAAGTTTCTAGTAGACAAAGATTCCCCTCCAGAATCGAAGATGAATTTTAAATGGAAGCAAGTTGGTGACACAAACTTGGGTCACATCGACCTTCGGGAATTTAAGAAGAGAATGTATGGCATAGGCGCTCAACTACCTACCGCAATCCCGTGAAGGATGATGAACAATGGAATCATACAAGCTGTTGGTTTCCTTCCATCAATGCAATGTATTGAGTTAGTAGCAGAATGCTCCAAACATTACAACCCACCAAGTAGAGAAATAGTAGCTCCTGACAGCGGAATCCTGACAAACATTGGAGAATTGGCGATCAGAGAGGCATTCTGTATCCCTGAGTATCACAAAACTATTTACACAACCAGGGATGAGGTGACACAATTGTACAAGGATCACATAGAGGAATATGAAGCTAACATCAACCATCAATGGTTGGAAAAACCAAGGAAAGGAAGTTCTAAAATACCCTAACTCATTGTACAGGCATACTTCAAGGAAGATTATGGAGACCTCATCGTCCTGTTGAACAGGGTTATGGGAAGCCAACAAGGTGCTCCTTTTGAACCATGGATGTATTACTTTATCCATGAGGTCACCAGTGGAGTGAAGATGATTAATTGGGAAAGGATCATTAGTGATAACCTTGATGATCAATTGAGAAATTTGGAAAAGAATAGGACTTTCTACATGAGTTACTACTTGTTCTATTCTTTGGCCAGAACATATAGGTACAGAGGTTTTGTATGTAGAGGCACTGTCGGGAACAAGAAGAACCAGTTTCCTGTTTATGACTGCTATCTCCAGATGCACTTCGAAGAAAAGTTCCACTTGAAGAGAGTTAACGATGCATTCCTCATGCATATCACCGGAACTCTTCAAGGGGTTATCCATCAGCAACTCTCTCAAGAGTCAATGGACTTCATTAGTAGATTTGGATATTGGTTTATCCAATATCCCAAGTTCACTTATCTAAGGATTCAGGGATTTTCAGGACAACCATGCAAATTGCCTATGTTTCCCAGGAACAAGATGGTACTACTCGAGGTAGTACGACATTTAGAAATTTTTATGAGTGTCAAGAGGAAGAAGTAGAAGACAGGAGCGTCTTCGCTTACTATTGGGAATGGGTTAGAAGCATGTCCTTCATCCCAAGTTGCAGCATTTGTTGATAAGGTGTAGTGTCCCCTTCTCAGTGATGATGCATTCAGTGGTCCATTGGCCTATTCCGGAGACTCGTAGGCTATGTGGAAAGGAGAATTAGGGTTTCCAACTTTTGTGGAGTTCTGCACAAGCTTGTTAGGGTTAGTCAGGATGGAATTCTTCAGTTCTACTTGTGGTTTCCTTCTGGGTTTTCCATGAACTCCAGTGTGGCATAACATGCAATTGACTCTTTGGTGAAGTGTGAACTTACTATTTTTAGTAAGTTAGGGTTTGGCTGTTTGGATGATGCAGTTTTGCTGAGCTTTCCAAGCTCTCTCTCTAGTTGCGAAGATCATGCTTTTTGAAGCAGTATTTTATGACTTACTATTTTTAGTAAGTGGCAGTATCGGGCATTTCTATTTTTAGCAGTCTTGGACAGGGTCTTGATCCAGCGCAGTTCGGTGGTCTTCATTGCTCAACTTCATCCTGGATTTTGTGATAATCAGCATTGGAGTTATAAGTTATTCAATTAAATATTATTTCCTTATCCTAAGGTTTAATATTTAATTATTCAATTACTGATTAATGATGTTGGGAATTGTGCATATTATGATTTATCCTAAGTCTGCTAGGCGAATTATTTGTGTGATGAAGGGGGACGCCAAAATGAATATTGAGAAGACTTTATTTTATTTGACCAAGTTTATTTTATGCCAAAATCGTGGTCCTCTTTGCTAGGCGTGATTTTTGACTAAGGAGGGGGCGCCATGCTTGGGTCCACCATTTGAAATGAAATGTAGATTAGAGAGGTGAATTTGGAGGGAGTTGAATTTGAATTTCAGACTTAGAAATCTATATATACAAATGCTTGGCTACTCATTTGATCATCTAGCGAAATTATAATGTTATGCTGTCGGAAAGACTCCAGACTTCTTCGAGGGTGAAAACCTCCTAGATTTTCCTTTGCAGTTTTGAGTGTGAGACATCACTCCTAGCTGTGGTTCGTTTTTGGTGTTCTCTTGGTTTTCTTGTGGATTGTGTTGGTGTGGATTTGAAGAAGTTATTTGCTGCTGTGATTTGTTGGTGCTGCTGGACATGGTGGCTGAAACTTCATTTCATTCATACCTCCCTGCCTGTCAAGCCTTGCTTTTTGGGTATTCACTCTATCTCACCATACTCCCTGGGCGATATACTTCACCGAATTGCAGACTGGGACGAGGTGTTTTGAATTTTTGGTGGCACATTGAATTTTGTAGCAGGCCGTACCATTCAGGGAGGTGCATAGGGTTGCGTGCATCATAGTTGAGGCTTCCTTTGTGCTTGTTTGAGGTTTGAGTTAGTTTGCCTTAGTTGTTAGTTTCATTTGCTTCCATTTTGGTGTGATTCAGTGTGGTTTGGAGTGAGTTGTGAGCATTTTTCAGTGTTGCTGGTCCAGTTCAGGAATTGTTGTCAGCTTATGTCAGATTTGTTAATTTGTGTTAGTGGCTTAAAATCTGCTGTAGTTGATTATTGTAATCTTGTAGTAATTCATTGTAATCATCTTTGTATCATTGGTTAGTAGTACTAACCTCTTATTTGAACTTGAAGTGCTCATTGTAATTCCCACTGCATAAGTGGAAGAGGCTGGCTGGGCGGCTTTAGTGTTTGTAATTTTAGTTTTTACTCCTGTCCTCCCACTGAATAAGTGGTTGAGTGATATTATCCTCCCGTTGAAATATGCGGTAGAGTGATTAGTTTTATATATTATCCTCCCACTGAAATACACAGTAGAGTGATTGTGTTAAGTTTCTTGTTGTTTTCCTTGGCTGGTTCACCTCCAAGAAGTTTAGTTTCTATCCTACTGTATAAGCAGAAGGGGCTGGCTTGCTGCCCGTGCATTGTAATTTTCAGTTGGTTTTTGGTGCTAACGATCCCCAAAACACCATATGCTCTCACCCTGCCAGATTGGGCTCTCGGTGAACAAAAGGTGGAAGGGTTCCCTTCAGTTGCTTTTGATTATTTCTCTAACCTTAATGGGTTATTGTGCTTGTTCTGTAAATCTTATTGCAAAAAAAAATAAAAAATTAAGGGGGTTTATTACAATGGTATTAGAGCCACACATCCTGCCAGCCTGTGTGACATAGGGGTTCCATGAATGACAGAGACGTCAGATATTACAACCGGGAACAAAGAAGGCAACATTATCAGATATCGTCAGTGCCAGAGGAAGAGACCTTTTCAGAGGTCTTGAGGAACAAAGATAAAGAGCTTGATTCAGTAGATTCAATGGGAGAGCGGTTTTTTGGTCAGAATGAGGCAGCAGTGGTTGTGGAGAAAATAGAGAAGAAATTTGACACCATGATGGTCTTGATGTCCCAGATGATAGCCACTTTTAGATAGAGTGCTGGA